>NC_091439.1:71564752-71864752 GCF_964237555.1 Oryctolagus cuniculus
CATCAAAAAAATTCATCTTCATTTTCCATGAGCTTCTTGAAGTCCTCTTTGATTTCCTTTGTTGGAAAGGTCTGAACATCTACAGTTTTTAAAAGATTTATTCTATTTTATTTGAAAGTTAGTTACACAAGGAGAGAATGAGAGGCAGAGGCAGAGAGAGAGAGAGAGAGAGAGGTCTTCTATTTTCTAGTTCATTCTCCAGATGGGAGCAACAGCCGGAGTTGAGGTGATCCAAAGCCAGGAGCCAGGAGCTTCCTCCTGGTTTCCCACGCAGATGCAGGGGCCCAAGTACTTGGGCCATCTTCTGCTTTCCCAGGCCATAGCAGAGAGCTGGATGGGAAGTGGAGCAGCCGGGACTAGAACCAGTGCCCAAATGGGATGCCAGCTCTGTAGGCAGTGGCTTTACCAGGTATACCACAGCACTGGCCCTGTCAGAAGATTTTTAAAAATAAGATTAATTAGTTAATTTAAAAGATTGACACAGTTGGGAGAGAGAGAGTGAGAGAGAGACAGAGATATTTTCCATTTGCTGGTTTAATCTCTAAATGCCTCCCAACAGCTGGGACTAGGCCAGACTGAAACCAGGAACTCCAACCGGGTCTTCCATGTGGGTGGCAGGGCCCAAGCACTTGGGTCATCTTATGTTACCTACCAGGATGCCTTAGTAGGGAGGCGGATAGGAAGTGCAGAGAAGCTGGGACTTGAAGTAGGCACTCAGTTCCAGGGTGTGGGAATCCCGAGTGGTGGCTTCATCTGCTATACAGAGCCCTCCCTGGAAGGATTTTTAAAAATCCATTGTGGTTGTTTAGATTCGTAATTTGAAGAAAGTGAGAATAATGGATGGATTAAAGTCTCTGAAAAATGAGGTCTAGAAAGCGGAGAGTAAAGTTCTTTTCATTTCCCTAGCCAAACCTACTTTTCTTCTCCTGATGCCTCTGTTAGTGTGACCAGGCCATTATCTAATGTTATCATCTGAAAATGGCAATGCTTGCAAGAACTTTTCAAAGGAACCCAATTTTCTGGTGGCCTTTTTCGGGCTTTTAGACATAACCATAGCAGATAAAAGGAATCAAATGCATCCCCAAGCACCCTATCTCTGACTCACGCACGCACCATGTAATTTCAGAGACAGAATAAATGGCAGCTGGAGCTGACTATTTCATACTCTAAATTCTATGCTGTTTTACAACTCAAGGGAACTCCATTTACATTTTCTTTCTTGTTTCACTAACATTTTTATTTATTTGTTTTTTAAGAAAGATTTATTTATTTTGAAATTCAGAGTTACAGGGAGAGAACAAGACAGGAAAAAAGATTTTCCATCTGCTGGCTCACTCCCCAGATGGTGACGATGGCCAGGGCTGGGCCAGGCTGAAGCCAGGAGCCAGGCGCTTCATCTGGGTCTCCCATGTAGATAGCAGGGGCCAAACACTTGGGTCATCTTCTGTTGCTTTTCCCAGGCCATTAGTGGGGAGCTGGATCAGAAGTGGAGCAGCTGGAACTTGAACCAGCACCCAATTGGTACACAGGCACCACAGATGGTGTGATACCCACTATGCCACAACAGCTTCCCCTCACTTTCATTTTTGTGTTCTTTAATATCAGATCTTCCGCATGGGAATGCTAGTACTTCCCATCTTTAATCTCAGAGCATTTGAGTTTTATTCCATTCTGGTGGTTTTGCCTTTCTAATTAAACCTAGAAAGAATCAAAATGCTTCACTCCTGGCATCTAGTTGTATTAGATAGTATTTTATTAGGCTTCCATTGGCCAGTTGAAATCACAAACAGAATCTGTTTTGGTTACTAATTCTCTGCTTAAAAATTTAATATTTTCAAAAAATATTTATGTGAAAGACACATGCTTTCTAGACTAGACAGCAGATGTAGTGTTTTCCTACATTATATAAAAGCTCATTATTATTTCTTTTAAGCTAAAATGAAATTTGTCTTTGTAGCAAAGTGACTACTGAGTCATACTATATTGACTTAACATGACAGTTCAGTAAATTATATTATTTGAAATGGAAAAAAATGGAAATTCATGTGAAATTCACACATATGTGTGAAGAAAATTTTATATCCATCACGTGTGTTCTGTTAGGATTTTATCAGTCAACTCAAAAGAATATTGCTGCACTTAGTTTGTTGATGTTCAGAAAAGTCAACAGACACACCTTTAAAGTTCACCTACTGATATAAACACAAATAATGTTTTGTCTTTGGCTTGAAAGCACAGGGGTAATTCAGATAGGATGGATTTATGTCCAATGATAGTCACCCAGATCGCTCGCCGAAGAGAACCTCAGTCCAAGACGGAAGGGAGATCCAGTGCTGAGAGTGACGTGTACTGAAATAATCTTATCTAAATTGCAGAAACAAAGCTTGCTTTACGGTGTGCACGGTACAGCAGGAGTTGAAGTCATCCCCCGCCTGACCAACAGCGATGAAGCGCTGGAGAGGGCTGGCCTTGGTTCCTCCTCTTTTTTCCTTCTCAGCTCCTTTGCAGCCTGAGTATGGCAGAAATCACCATTAGAACACAAAGAGGAAAAGCATAGAGCATTAAGTCGAAGCGACTTAAAGGATGGGTAAGCAATGGAGGACCCTCCTTGACGTTTCCCTCGTGCTGGTTGTGGTTTAACCTCAGCACTGTTCCCGCAAGGGCAGGAGGAAACAGGAGCACCCACGGTTACAACAGAGAGAACGAAATGAGGTGCTTGCATAATTGTGTTCTTCCAAAGCCCAGAAGCGCCACGTTATGCACAATTCTCTTGCAATGAAGGAGAAATATAAGGAGACTGAATTCAAATTATAAATGAGAATTCCGGAACAACTTGGACCGCGATCTTAAAATCCGACCGTTGTCTTTGTTCTTTAATTGACTCCTTCACGGATGAGGGAAAGCGCAGGCTCTGGGCCCTGCTGTTTGACACCTCTGTGAGCGCTCGTGCTGTCTTGGTACTGTTCCTGCTAAGTGCTGGCAGAAAACTGAGCGACCCTCAGTGAGAGAAGAAGAAAGCAGCGAGCTGTGCAGCCCCTCTCGCCCACACATCCGCAATAGGCAGGGGCTTAAGCTCTAACTGGGTGATGTTAGTATCTTGTACTCGTTAAAAAAAATTTTAATTAATTAATTTATTTGAGAGGCAGAATTACAGACAGAGAGAGGTCTTCCACCCGCTGATTCACTCCCCAAGTGGCATCAACAGCAGGAGCCAGGCTGATAGGAAGCCAGGAGACAGGAGGTTCTTCCAGGTCTCCCACGTGGGTGCAGGGGCCCAAGGACTTGGGCCATCTTCTACTGCTTTCCCAGGCCATAGCAGAGAGCTGGGTTGGAAGTGGAGCAGCCAGGACCTAAATTGTAGCCCATATGGGATGCCAAGAGCAGGCAGCGGCTTTACCAGCTATGCCACAGCACCAGCCCTTCCTTTTCTCATAAGATTGCTCTAAACTGAACAACAGATTTAGCTTCCTTTTCTTTATTTCAGGTCTCATGTTTTAGTGCTGGGTTCAGGACAGAGATTTTGAAAAGCAGAGGAGAAAAGAAAGTGAGTTGTCAAGGCATTGGTGTGATTTTGTCTTATGGTAAAGCCCCAGTGAGAATAGAGTTCAAGTTCTCACTCACATACACCCCCATGTTTCCCTTAACATCCCTTAACAACTTGCTTATCCTCTCCTTGTCTGAATTTTATTTGCCGTCAAAGTAAAATGAAACTGTGACTCCTGTTTCTAAAAGAGAAGGATTATAGGATCACATATTTTTAATTTATTTTATTTATTCTTTATGAAGGGAACAGATGTCATACATTTCATATACACAGTTTTAAGAACATAGTGATACTTCCCACCCTTATTTTCCTATTTTTCTTTTATTTTTTATGATGACACACTTTCATTTAACCTTATAATCACAAGCTTAATCCTCCGCTCAATAAAGAATTAAACAAGTAACACGTAGTAAGACCACTTCTCCTAGGAGCCGAGCAAGGGCTATAAACCATAATTAAATCTCAAGATGTAAATTTCACTCATATGTATTACATTTCTTGCACTCCATATATTAGTTACCACAAATTGGAGAAAGCATATGATATTTGTCTTTTTTGAGACTGGTTTATTTCACTAAGTATGATGGTCTCCAATTGCATCCATTTTGCTTTGATAGACAGGATTTAACTCTTATGGTTGTGTAGGATTCCACCATGTATTTATATTGCATTTTCTTTGTCTAGTCATCAGTGGATGGACATCTGGGTTGATTCCATCATCTGGGTTGATATCTTAGCAATTGTGAATTGAGCTGCTATAAACATGGGGGTAGAGATAACTCTTTCATATGCTGATTTCATTTCATTTTCTAGGAGTGGGATGGCTGGGTCATACGGTAGATCTATTCTCAGATTTCTGGAGACTCTCCATACCATCTTCCATAATGGTTGTACTAGTTTACATTTCCACCAACAGTGTATTAGGGGACCTTTTGCTCTACATCCTAGTATTATATTATTTTTAAGCAGCATCAATTTCTTATGAATAATAGAAAGCTTTCCTCCTGAAATAAATCATCTGGAGTGTAAAAGACACTTCTAATTTGATTGCCAAACTTAATATAACTAAAATATAGTGCTTTATAGTTTGCAGAGCATTTTCAAATACATAATTCCATTTAATTTTTATAATACTATTGCAACTTAGTTAAGGCTCATCTCACTACCTCTGTTTTACAGAAGGGAAAGCTGAGGCCTTGAGAGATGAAGTGATTTGCCAGAGACCCTCCTCGGTGAGTGGGTAGCATGAATGTAGGGACTCTTCTGACTCCAAATCAATGCTCTTCCATTGTAACATTTGCTCAATGACCTGCTCCGTCCCATTTTCACTGACATAAATTTTTAAAATTAATAGGATTCTCTTTTTCTCAGGAAAAGCCCTGGGCTACATTTTAGAAAAAACTTTCTCATATGGAGCTTGATGTTGGAGACACTGAGGGCTATAGTATATGACATCTTTGACTGTAGCAGTGTTGTGAATGATTGATCAGTTTTGTAAGTACTGTGTTACTCGTGACCCTTGATTAAATCTAAGAGCTTGCCATTGAAAGGCAATTCAATAAAAATAAATTAGAAGAGGAGTGAAGGTGATGTTATCTAAGAAGACAGCTTTCTATTAACCTTACTTTGTCCAAGGCTAAGACCTTAAGACTAGCCTGAGAACTTGGCCATTTTAGTGTAGTGATATTTATAATAAGACTCTAATTTGATTGTAAGAAATAGAAACTTACTCAAACAGCCTAAGGAAAAAAGATAATTTATTGGCTATTGTAGACAAATTGTAAAGGGTAGGAGTATTGGGAACAGGAGCTGAGTGTCTTAGTGACAGCCCCCTACTTTCTATTTTTGTCTCTGTATCTCTCCACACACATGTTGCTTTACTCTCTGAGACTAATATTCTTGTGCTGGGGGCATAACACAAAGGTTTATTTTTTTAAAGATTTATTTCATTTATTTGAAAGGCAGAGTTACAGAAAGAAAAGGAGAGACAGAGAACAAGCTTCCATCTGCTGGTTCACTCCCTAAATGGCCACAGCAGCTGGGACTGGGCCAGACCAAAGCCAGGAGCCAGGAGCCAGGAGCTTCTTACAGATCTCCCATATGGGTGCAGGGACCCAAATGCTTGGGCCATCTTTTGCTGCTTTCCCAGGCACATTAGCAGGAAACTGGACCAGAAGTGGAGCAGGTGGGACTTGAACTGGCACCCATCAAAAAATGCCAACATTGCAGCCAGTGGCTTAGCACACTGTGCCACAACATCAGCCCCCTACAAACAGTTTTAAAGTTCATATTTTCAAATGTTCCTTTCAGAGAGAAGAGAAATTTAAGACTCACTGTTTTTTAAAAGTAGAGGAAAATCCTGACTTGGCCTAACTTCTGTTTTGATCCTATCTCTGAAAAAAATATTTCTGTGTAAGCATTTAATAATCACGCTTTGTCTACTTTGGGTAAGGTGCTCACCCTGGACCAGTCATTGAAGCCAGGGCTTGGGGTTACCTGAAATGACTCTGTAATTTCTATTCAAGTCACAGCATTCCTGCTAGAGGATGGGGAGTCTGAGACTTCCTCCTTCAAATAAAAGAAGGACTTGCAGGTAAAGACACTCTGGCTACCAAATGCTCCACTACTTACTATTAATTATTAATATACTAATATAATATCATTATTGTATATAACAATACAATATCAATATACAATACACACATTATATATCATTAATATAATTATTTATTAAGACAATATTTCTCAGTGACTTTTCCCAATTATGTTCATGTCAGAAAAATGAGTTATTAGCACCAACTTTTCAAAGTGTTTTTAAAGTGTTACCTTCCTTAATTGAGCAACACATCCACTCGTTATCTTACCCATTTTACTACTTCCAAAAAGACCTCAAGTGCATCAATAATATCTTACCCTGAGTAAATAGTAAATTCTAACATAAGAGCTACTGTAGTTTGGTAGTTAAAGGAATAAGCTTCACAGTAAGACTTCCTGTGTTCAACTCCTGGGTGATTAGTTGCCAGCTGTTTGTCCTCGGGTAATTTTCCCAGTCTCTCAGTGCTTCAACCCTCTCATCTGTGAAGTAGAAAAACAATTTCACAAGCACCTGAGAGTATTTGGAGGATCCTGTGATACTATCCTGGAAAGGGGTTAAAACAAAGATGCAGAGTGAGTGCTCCATAAATACCCACTACTGCTATTGTTTTTATTATTGTAGAGAAATAGTTAAGGCTTCAATTTGGGATTGATAAAGGCCTTTTCTTCTGGTTGATGTTAGCTTTCTGGATCATGATATCTAAGGCCCAGTGGCACACAGATTCACTACAAACCTTAGGAAAATGCCACAGCAGCTGGGACTGGGCCAGGCCAAAGCCAGGAGCCAGGAGCTTCTTCCAGATCTTCCATATGGGTGCAGGGACCCGAGTGCTTGGGCCATCTTTTGTTGCTTTCCTAGGCACATTAGCAGGGAACTGGACCAGAAGTGCTATATGTCCAAAATTCCACCCAGCTCCCAGCACTATTTTATTTATTTATTGCCAGGCAGAGTTAGACAGTGAGAGAGAGAGATAGAGAGAAAGGTCTTCCTTCCGTTGGTTCACTCCCCTAATGGCCGCTACACTGCTGCGCTGATCCAAAGCCAGGAGCCAGGTGCTTCCTCCTGGTCTCCCATGCAGGTGCAGGGCCCAAGGACTTGGGTCATCCTCCACTGACCTCCCGGGCCACAGCAGAGAGCTGGACTGGAAGAGGAGCAACCGGGACTAGTACCCGGAGCCCCAACTGGGACTAGAACCTGGGGTGCCAGCACCGCAGGCAGAGGATTAGCCAAGTGAGCCATGGCGCTGGCCATTCCCAGCACTATTAAGGAGTGAGAATCATAGTAAAGTTGACAGAAGAGATACAATTCTCATCTCAGTCTCAGTGATTGCAAATTAAAGTTATGTATGGGATGACTCTATACTAAGACTTTTTGGTCAATTTTTCATATTATGAAAAAAATACTTCTCCCCCTACTGCCTGCCTCCTTGAATCACTGTTCAGGTGTGTGCAGTGTGGTATGATTAACAGGCCTGTGTGATCTCTAGCCTCACATCTTTTCAATAAAACAAATGAGGATTATCAGTAATCCACTTCAAATATGATTTTTACCTTGACATTAAACTCAGTTAATTTCAATTGCTTATTTCATAAAAACGAAATGGCTGCTCATGAACTTTAGCATATGCCAAGACAATGTCAGTCAATTCTCTCTGCCTTCAGTATCAAGCGTTCCTAAATTCTCCTGTTCTGGAAGACAAGCAAGGTTGCTTCTTATTAATCCTCTAGCTTCTGCCTTCATTTGAGGCATACAGGAGACAATGATATTCACATATATATCTACTATGTATCTACTTATGGATTTTTATATATATATACTTTTAAAGTTCTTTGAGGTAATCATTAATTTTTTAAAAGATTTATTTATTTGAAAGCGTTACAGGAGAGGTAGAGTCAGAAAGAGAGAGGTTTTTGCATCCACTAGTTTACTCCCCGAATGGCCACAATGGCTGGAGCTGAACCAATCTGAAGCCAGCAGCTAGGAGCTTCTTCTGGGTCTCCCATGTGGGTGCAATGGCCCATGCACTTGGGCCGTCTTCTGCTGCACTCACAGGCCACAGCAGGGAGCTGGATGGAGAAATAGAGCAGCCAGGAGTTGAACCAGCACGCATTTGGGATGCCTGTGCTGCAGGCGGCAGCTTTACCCACTGACTACTACTATATATATTACCAAGCCTGGTCCTAAGTACTTTACATGCAGCATCTCATATCAATCTCACTACGGCTCCATGTAGTATTTTATTATTCCTTTTTAAGGAGAGTCAAAGACTTTAAGTGACTTCTGAAATGCCATAGATAGCAAGTGGAAAGTCCCAAATTCACATGCAAATGTGGTCTTATGAAAGACAGACCTACTGTGAGTAAATAAAAGAAGGGCTGAAATACATAGATGCAGTGAAGTAGACCTAAACATAAAGGCCTGCAGTGAAGTTCAAAAAAATCAATTACACATTCACAAGATGGAGAAAAGCTAACCTAATCATTCAGAAAGTTTCTTAAAAATGCCTTGATCATTTTATCTGACAGAAACGTCAATGTAAATCAACAATGTGGCTAAGATCTTGAGAAAGCCAATGGAAATGTGGACCACTTTAACAGCATATTACTCGGGTCAATAAAGTCAACAGAAGTTAAAATTTGTTGTGTTGTGTAGAATTGTGAGAAATTCTGGATGCTTCAGTTTAAGGTCACTGATAAAAATGCACACACAGAGAGCAAGGAGGCTAGAGAAATATGTGAAATGAGAAGCAATTCAGCAAACAGGGGTTGTTTGTCTAGGGAAGCGAACATGAGGGAAACAAGAGGGCAGAAATGTGTGACAGGTGTCTTCAAACCCTTGGAAGAATAGACTTTGTGCTTTCATATAGAACAGGCAAAGTAACAGTCTGATTAGACAGAAAACACAGTAGAGGAAAGGCCAGTCCACTGGAAAACCAACCTGCTCTCTTGCCTGACAGGGGGTAAGTGATGCCACATAGAATAATGAGGCTTGTTTGCTCAACTGGTTTCATAATACATGTTTGAGGGAAGACTGGATGACTATTTTAAAGGATTCTGTTGAAGAGACTATTGAAAGCTACTCAACAGAGTGTCTTAAGAGAATTAAACGAAATTATTTTTAATACAAACTATTTTTAGAAAATTATTTCAAGGCTGGCGCCGCGGCTCACTAGGCTAATCCTCCGCCTTGCGGCGCCGGCACACCAGGTTCTAGTCCCGGTCGGGGCGCCGGATTCTGTCCCGGTTGCCCCTCTTCCAGGCCAGCTCTCTGCTGTGGCCAGGGAGTGCAGTGGAGGATGGCCCAAGTGCTTGGACCTTGCACCCCATGGGAGACCAGGATAAGTACCTGGCTCCTGCCATTGGATCAGCGCGGTGCGCTGGCTGCAGCACGCCAGCCGTGGCGGCCATTGGAGGGTGAACCAACGGCAAAGGAAGACCTTTCTCTCTGTCTCTCTCTCTCACTGTCCACTCTGCCTGTCAAAAAAAGAAAAAAATAGAAAATTATTTGAGAGAGAGACAGAGAGGAACTACTGATCTTCCCTTCATTTGCTGTTTCACGATAACAAGAGGTGGACCAGGAGCCTAGAACGCCATCCAGGGCTCCCATATGAGTGACAGGGACCAGCTACTGCAGTCCTTACTTACTGCCTCCCAGCTGCACATTAGCAGGAAACTGGAGTGAAAGCCGAGCTGGGACTATAGCAGAGCCAAGACTCAAACCCAGGCACTCCAGTGGAATGCACTAAACCACAGTGCCAAACACCTTCTACTAAACTAAATAATCTATAACTGTCTTTTGTAACTGTAAGATAGAAAAAATATTTTTCTTGCTTTCCCAGTTGAATTTGTTCAGGATAAATTCTGATAAGAGTGTTATACCTATTTCTCATCCTTATATAACATCATTTCTTTCCATAAATCTTCCATAAAATAGTCATATTTCCATAAAATCATTCTAGCTGTCTCCATCTGGATTTATCTACTACAATGTCTCTAGGATTTTCATCAGCTTCATCAAGTCTTTGTTTTATAATCTCAACCCCAGGTTGTAGTTCTCATTCAAGATATAATTTGTTGCACATGTTCCTAGACTTTGGCTTGAAAAAGATTGGAGAATGAATGTTATTATGTAAACTTTAACATTTTAGCCAACTATAGATTGTTAATATTTTTATGTGTTTGCATTTATTATCGCTAAATTATTAAATGCTAAGTTTGTGGGAAGTATTTCATTTCAAAATGAGTCCAATAGTTTATAAAATAATTTTTATCTTAAATTTTTTAAACATAAAAGTCATTAATGTTTAAATTATGGAAACATGCCATGAAAATCCCACATTTTTAGAAAACATTTGTTCTTGTAAATAGTCCTGTTACATTTATTTTTTCCCATTTAACAGAAATACAGACTTTGACAAATTTTTTTGCACATTTTTTCTTGCAGATTCTTGCATGTTTTGAAGTTAAGATTTGTAATAGATAAAAAGTTTGCATGGTAAGGGTTAGTTGTTAGAGAACCACATCTTGCTCATGAAAAACACAGAGTTGAACCATTTTGAGTGCTTTGGAAGCTAGAGGTTAATGTTTAAAATTACTGAAGGGAAGGTGGAACCTTTTTTTCCAAAGCCATAAAAAGGAATAATTGCGATGACACATCACAGTGGGCATTTTATACTGTTGAATGATGGCAGCTCACATTTGGCTCTATGCCGCAGAGGCCTAGCACACCCAGGGAGCATTGTAAAAGCTGTCTAACGCACACCCTGGCGTGTGTGCCCAGTTTTACAGCGGGCAATAATTTTAAAGGAACATACAGTACCTACTAGGAAGCTTTTTCAAAGGACAAGATGTAAATCCGGAGGAACATAAACCCTTTTATAATATTTTTATGAATGAATGAATAAGTAAATAAATAACATCCTGGTCTGAAGTGCTTCAACAGATAGTAATTATAAACCATTTAAAATCCTTCAGTGACTATTGATCTTAAAGATTGGAGTATTCAGTATCTGGAAGCTGGTATCAGGAGCAGAGCTGAGAATCGAACCTTGGAACTCTGACTTTGGATGTGGGTGTCTCAAGCAGCACTGTAGCCTAGGCACCAAATGCCTGCCACTTGGAAACCTTTTTGTTCTGAGCAATACACAATGTACACCTTTGTGTGTAACTATATAATAGTAACACAATACATATCATCAGGATCTGTATTTCCTACCCATGAGTTCTTTAAGAAACAGTATCTCATTTTGATGCTATAGATGTAAGAAGGGATTAAACTGCTGTGAAGATGTTAATACGATAGACACACAGGACTGGGGCTCGCCCAAAGGAACCAAATAATCCAGCTCTTTCTAATAAATGGTTTTGCACCTTTAGAATGCAGGATGGATAGCTGTCATCTCACCCTGAAAATAGTGCCTCCAAACACTCTGATCCTTAGATATCCATTCGATCAAAGAAAATTCCCTTTCCTGTCTCCATTTTTCTGGTTCTAATTGACAAACTGACTTCCCTTTGCTAATTCATTTCTGTCTTTTTTTTTTTTTTTTTTTTTTTTTAGCAGGCAGAGTGGACAGTGAGAGAGGTAGAGACAGAGAGAAAGGTCTTCCTCTGCCGTTGGTTCACCCTCCAGTGGCCGCCGCGGCCGGCGCGCTGTGGCCAGCACACCGCGCTGATCCGAAGGCAGGAGCCAGGTGCTTCTTCTGGTCTCCCATGGGGTGCAGGGCCCAAGCACTTGGGCCATCCTCCACTGCACTCCCTGGCCATAGCAGAGAGCTGGCCTGGAAGAGGGGCAACCGGGACAGAATCCGGCGCCCCGACCGGGACTAGAACCCGGTGTGCCGGCACCGCTAGGCGGAGGATTAGCCTGTTGAGCCACGGTACCGGCCCATTTCTGTCTTTCTATTCCCCACTGCTACTCAGAGTAATAGAGTGTAAGCAGCTACCTAATAGCAGTGAAGTATTTTAAGGCGAGGCACACATTGACAAGAGGGATTTCTGAAGCCATGTGCTTGAATCTAATCCTACCTTCAAAACTTTTTTGAGATACACTCTTGTAGTTTGTCATTCTCTAATGATTTCCTTATTTCTGTCATAAGAATTTCATGGGCTATCATGCTGATTCCTGCTTTTTGATGATCTTTCCAAGTATTCAGAAGCTCCTCCATTCATGTCTAAGTCAATAGTGATTAGAGCCATGTGGGGGTAGAGGGTGAGGCAAGTAAACAGAAAGGGAAAATTCTACAGAAACTGTCCCAGGACAGGAAAAGAGATACAACTTGGAGTGTCAATATGGCTACTCCTTTCCCTGGCTAGTAGCATGGAAGCCACCAAATTCTCTAGTTCAGCATAAGCTGGGGCTAGATAGAAACCATTCATTCGACAACTCTAGGCAATGTGGTTCCTGCAGCTTCTAATTTAGGTGGGACCACTGGGATATAGACAACAAGGTCAGTAAGTTACATAGAATATTAAGACGGTAAGTGCTTTGAAGATAAGACAGGACATCGGGATGGGAACTGCTTCAAGATGGGAGTGGAGAATAAAAATTCAAATCATATGCTGAAAAGGACATTAGCACAACAACTTAAAAGAGGGGACAAGGCATGTGGATATGAATTGACAGAGCACACAGAGAAAGAAGAGCAGATGTAGAAGCCCAAAGCAGAAATAAGCTTGGCACTTCCAAGGAGAGTATAACAGGAACGTAAGGGGGGGTGGGTTATAGGAGCACCAAGAAGGCAGAGTATGCAGGACCTGATAATCTGCTGCAGTCATTTTAGCTCTATTCTGCATTCAACAGAGAAACAAACAAACAAACAAAATTCCAAGCCAATGAAGGGTGATGGGCAGATACGTAATGATATGACTTATCTTCTTTTAAAAAAATCACTCTGCCAGTGGTTCAGCATAGACTAGGAGAGGCAAAGACAAGGCCAGGGAGAGGTTATTATGGTAATTGAGGCAAGAGATGATGTAGGATGAATCATGGTGGAGCCAGTCAAGGAGCAGTGTATTCCAGAAATATTTTGAAAGTAGAGCCAACAGTTGTTTCCTGGATTGTGTGTCAATCAAAAAGAAGAGTCAGATGACTGTAGGATTTTTGATCTGAGCAATTGGAAACAGTGCCTAAAACGGGATAGCATGTTTTGGCAGGAAGAACCAGGAAGCATGTTTTTGACATGACTTTAAGATGCCTGTTGATCATCCAAGTGTAGATGTCACATAGAGAGTTCTATGGATGAGGCTGGAGTTCAACAAGGACGTCCAGACTGGAGGTATCAGATTATAGATAGTATTGAAAGCAGCATGGTAGGTGGAGCTCGCCAGGTGAATAGACATAGGACAGAAGTCCAAAGATAAGATTGAGGTCTGGGGCCGGCGCCGCGGCTCACTAGGCTAATCCTCCACCTTGCGGCGCCGGCACACCGGGTTCTAGTACCGGTTGGGGCGCCGGATTCTGTCCCGGTTGCCCCTCTTCCAGGCCAGTTCTCTGCTGTGGCCAGGGAGTGCAGTGGAGGATGGCCCAGGTGCTTGGGCCCTGCACCCCAAGGGAGACCAGGATAAGCGCCTGGCTCCTGGCTCCTGCCATCGGATCAGCGTGGTGCGCCGGCCGCAGCGTGCCGGCCGCGGCGGCCATTGGAGAGTGAACCAACGGCAAAGGAAGACCTTTCTCTCTCTCTCTCTCTCTCTCACTGTCCACTCTGCCTGTCAAAAAAAAAAAAAAAAAAAAAAAAAAAAAAAAAAAAAAAAAAAGATTGAGGTCTGGGATGCAATCAAGAGGATCACTGGAAACCAGCAAGGAAGACTGAAGCAGAGTTGCCAGCAGGGTCTGAGGCAAAGTAGGAAAGTGGGTATTGAACAAGTTAAAAGTGGAGTGATTGATCACACGTACAAGCATCATTTTAGAAAAGCATTTGTTGCGACATCTAGGGAAGGTGCAGTAGGAGGCTCCTGCCACCCTCCTGGCAGGGCTCAGGCATCCACAAGGGCTGAATGTGGTGATCCAGGTGAGCAACCCAGCCCTCGGGCTCTAGGCCTGAAAAGCTGCATGACCAGGGAAGTCCAACTGTGTCCCTGGGGTCATTAGGGCCCGGAATCCAGGCCTGTGGTTCTATTTATACAGCATGGCACAGACCAACAGCTCTTTTCCATATGTGAGTTCTCAGGAGGGGTAGGTGGGTCACAAGGAAATGGAAGAAAGGCAACATTTATAAGACATCATAAGAAAAAATATTTCAAAGACAAGTGCATTTGTGTGTGTGTGTGTGTGAAAACATAGGATTGAGAAGAGCACAGGGAAACTTTGTTTTGATAAAAAGAATACTATCACTAGAAGGTATGAGCATCAACGCATATGCCTTCTCTCCCATTAAGAGTCCATCTCATCCATGGATTTAATTTTCAAATGCGTTCAGGTGACCAAGCCTTCATGAGTCCCCATCTGGGGTCCTAGCATTTGGTATGCTCAGAACTGACCTCACCCCCAGACCCCCCACCTCCCCTCCAAAGGTATTTTTTCCTCCTTCCAGTATGTTCTCTGACTTAGTGTGTGGTTCCTGTTTCAGCTTCTTCTGTGTGAATGACAACTACAAAAGTCTCAGGGGCATAGAACAACACGCAGTTATTTCTCACTTACAGGTCTAAGGTTTAGCAGGCCATTTCTGCTTCAGGCTGTAGGTTAGCTTCATGTCTGTCCCATAAGCTTCATTCTGGGACCCGAATGGAAGCACGGGGGCAGTGGCTACCTGGGGCATGTTCTCCTCTTGGTGGGCATTGGAAGCTTCGGGAGTGGTGAGTGGATGTGTGTTGTACCCCTGAGTCCTCCACTAAAGCAGGGCACTGCTATTTTACCCATGTGCTACTGGCCTAGGCAAGCCACAGGGATTAAGCCCAACACAGGTGTTATGTTGGGGGGAGGTCACCCCTCCCCTGAAAGAGGGTTGTGGGGAGACAGTGAGTGTTTCCTGAATGGTACCTCATTGTTTCACAGCCCCACTATCTGCCTGCTCTGTAATCCTTTACTTCTGTTTCTTCCTCGTGCCCAGACCCTAGTCTGAAATGCATTCCTACCATGTCACTACCTTTCCCCTTCAAGTCAACCTGAACTGATTGTTGTCCCTTCCTCTCGCTCATGCTTGTTTCCTAATCCTACCTCAGAAGCAAGAAGAGAGCCTCTCCACCCTCAGACTCCAAAAGTATATTTGGGGATGATGCTATTATCCACCTCTAGGCCCAGCACCCCCGGTGAGCATTCAACAACATGTACTGCTCCATCAGGTATTTACCATCGTCTTAATGCACGCAAACTGTGTATTTCTTATACGTCAGGTCCTAACCTAAGCGCTTGACACATATTACCCCCGTTTGACCTTTGTAAATGCCTTAGGAAGTAGGTGCTATTATTCTTTTTTCAATTTTTTTTATGGTAACTGAGACTAGAGAATATTTCCCCTAAAATCATAGCAGCAATTTGTGGAGGATATCCAGCAATGTTTTTCTGATTCCAGAATTCTCTCTCCCAACTACTATGTCCTATGTTGCTTTGCCTATGATTACATTTTCATGCCCATCTCCTAGGAGAGCATTGGTTTGTTACATGAGCCTGTTTGTTGATAATACAGCCTAAATTCACCAAATGGCTATACACACTTCTGTTTGTTTTAAGGTGGTTCATCTTCTTTATAATTACTTTCTTCTTTATAATATTTTACATAAATTTTTATACTAAGTATAATATATAAAACTTTCCTGCAATATTTCTTTCAAAGCGAATGGGAATACCACTGTGATATATATATATATCTGTAATATTGTTCAATCTTTTATATCAAAGGTAGAAAAGAGTGCATAAAGATTAGATTACTATTGGATACTTTAAGTTATTTGTCACTGAAATTTTGTTGGAGTGCTTTATTTCTCCAATAAAAGAGAGCTGGGAAAGTCTTGATCGATAAGTTGCTAAATAGATTTTTAAAAAGAGAAGAGAGAGAAACAAAACCTTATTCTGGCTTTACTTTTTATTTCAAACAAATACAAAATAACTCCTTATAAGGTGAATATTTTTCTGAGAAAACATGGAACATTATTTTTTTAAAGATTTATCTTATTTATTTGAAAGACAGAGTTATGGAGAGAGGTAGAGAAAGAGAAACAGATCTTCCATCTGCTAGTTCACTCCCCAGATGGCAGCAATGGCTGGAGCTGAGCCAATCCAAAGCAGGAGCCAGGAGCTTCTTCTGGTCTCCCACAGACTTGGGCCATCTTCTACTGCTTTCCCAGGCCATAGCAGAGAGCTGGATCAGAAGAGGCGCAGCGGGGACTAGAACCAGCGCCCATATGGGATGCTGGCACTTCAGGCCAGGGCTTTAACCCGCTGTGCCACAGCGCCGGCCCCAACATGGAACATTACTAAAAGCATCTGTTTTCTTTCAGATTTAGAATGCCAATTAGAGAACTTAGTAGCTTAAAACGTAATTTTATCTTTGTACTCTTCACTCAGTTTTGCTTTGAACATTAAGTTGCTCTAAAGATAAAGTTCAGAAATATTTTTCAAAGCCATATAATGTTTGAAAAGTTTGAGAGAAAATTTCATCTCACAGTTCAGTTGAGTATCAGGTTGCATAGAAGTTGAGCCATTTGCCTTAGCTCAATGGTATTCAACTTTACCCACATGTCAGATCTCTGGAGAGCATGAAAAATGTGGGTATCACAGTGTTAGTATTTTAGTGAATATACAAAATATAATTGAATTGTACACTTTCATGGATGAATTTTTTGTGAGTTGTAATATATTTCAAATAGGAAGCCAGCATTATGGCACCATGGTTAAGCTACTGCTTGTGGTGGCCGGATCCCATATCAGCATGCAGGCTTGGGTCGTGGCTGTTCTGTTTCCAATAAAGACCCCTGCCAATGTGCCTGGGAAGGCAACAGAAGATGGAACAGACCTAGACCTGGCTGTTGCAGCCATCTGGGGAGTGAACCACAGGATAGAAGATCTCTCTCTCTTTCTCTCTGGTTCTGCTTTTCAAATAAATAAATGCATCCTTTTTAAAAAATATTTAGTATTTATCCTGGCAAACTAAGTGTTTAAAAGGAAAATGGGTTTCATCTTCCAACAACATTCACATTGACTCTAAGTCTTCAAGATGGAGGATGCAGGGATAAAATGCTCTAGAAAGTACAGAAAGCAACCTAGTTGCCTTTAACTAGCTTCAATGTTAGTTAAAAGAACAGAGGAATTAAGCTCATTTCAGACCTGAAGGAAGGGCAGCAGTGCTAGCAGAGGGGCTGGTGTTGTGCTGCAGCGGGCTGTGCCACTGCTTATGATGATGACCACATTCCATGCGGGAGAGCTGATGAGAGACTTGAATACTCTGCTGCCAATCCAGTTTCCTGCTAATGTCCCTGGTAATGCAGCAGAGGATAGCCCAAATACATAGGCATCTGCCATCCATATGGGAGACCTGGATGGAGTTCCTGGCTCCTGGCTTCAGCCTGGACCAGCCCTGGTTGCTGTAGTCATTTGGGGAGTGAACCAGTGGATGGAAGATCTCTTGTTCTCGATCTAGCTATGCCTTTCACATAAATAAATAGATGAATAAAAAATAAAAATTTCTAGCAGAATTATATCTAGGACCAAGCAGACATCTGGACAGGGGTTAGGGCTGTAGTGCCTTTTCTATGGTCATGCAGAGTATCAGCAGAATCTCCCAGAAGCATCTGGACCAGACCATCAGGTTCAACTTGTCTGTAGGCACAGACGACAGTTTCACAGTGATCTAGTGCAATCAGTCTGAGGACGTGGTAGGTTAGATCCACGACATGGGTCTTCTGCAGGCAAGGGAGGTGTCCGATCGTGGAATGGACTGTTTTTGGACCTCTTCTCCTCCTCTTTTATCATGGCATCACCTACATTGCTAGGCACCTACTAGACAGGAACTATCTAGTAAAGCCAGACTTATTTCTCAAGCAGCTAGCTGAGGCCTGCCTCTGTTGATATTCTAGTTCTGGTTCATCTCTCTACCTATTAAAACCCCTCATGGGGCCTGCATAGCGAACCTGTGGCTGCCACTGCTACATTTAACCCCTTCCCAAAGTACAGAGGACAGCTCTGTGACTTAAATCAATCAAGAGAATACCATTTCTCTGGACATAATGATTGGTTCAAGGAAATGCATATCTTAATTTATTCCAATCAGAGTGTAGCTAGGGATTTCTGTTTCATTAGTGGAGCACTTCTCCCTCTGAATGTGAGAGAGGAAGCATGTAGCAAGCGCCGTGAACGGCTAAAAGCTGAGGTTAGAGAAGTCAGAGTGAGAACAAAGTCAAACCATGGAGGTGGACAGAGCTGAGAAAATTGAAGGAAATAGATTAAGAACCTTGATAACATGGTAGAATTTTGCATCAAACCATGCTGAAACTATCATGCAAGAGCTACTATTTAGGATGGCTAGTAGGTTCCCAATGTTGGATAGTTCACACAAAATTACCATAACTGAGCTATTGTATGTGTGTCTTTTTTTTTACTTAATTCATCACAAACTAGAATTAAGGCCCAGTATAATACTTTGGCACCACAGTAACCTTCTCAGGGAAATTTCTTCTGAATTTAAATAGGAAAATCATCTAAAGCCAAAGAAATTAACTTTATTTTTTTAAGATTTATTTATTTTACTTGAAAGAGTTACACAGAGAGAGGAGAGGCAGAGAGAGAGAGAGAGAGAGAGAGAGAGAGATGTCTTCCATCTGCTGGTTCACTCTTCAACTGGCCGCAATAGTTGGAGCTGCACCGATCTGAAGCCAGGAGCCAGGAGCTTCTTCTGGGTCTCCCACGTGGGTGCAAGGGCCCAAGGGTTTGGGCCATCTTCTACTGCTTTTCCAAGCCATAGCAGAGAGCTGCATTGGAAGTGGAGCAGCTGGGACTCAAACCGGCGCCCATATAGGATGCCGGCACTACAGGCAGCAGCTTTACTCACTATGCCATAGCACCAGCCCCGAAGAAATTAACTTTAAAAAAGAATGAAGCAAATGTTCCCAATCTATTAGAATTAGGATTTTGGATAAAAAGCTTCTCAGCTACTCGAAGCACTACTAAGAAAGGCTGTCCAGTTTCCACTTTGTGTCCAGCAGGACCTGCCTTGTTTTTGTTACGTCTTTGTTGATGCTCATTCCTTCCAACTGTCACTGTTACCCTGATTATTACTAAGGCACTCTCTGTCTCTGTTTCTCTCCTTTTCATTTCTCTCTCTCCTCCCATTTACTACCTTGTCCTTTTCACCCTGACCACCATCATTACTCCAAGTACCAGATGCATTTGGCTCAAGTTCCCTATGTCATCCCTTCAGGACACCACATAACTAATAAATTAATCCAAGTCAATCTTCTAATAGCTATATAGATTTTTCTGGATTACACATTAATTTGTAATCATGCTCAGAATCCTTGTTATTTAATCTAAGGTTATTCTTAATGTGCACAGTTTGGCTAGAGCAAATACAGGGAAAAGAATGAGGGGTGTTTTCAATGAGATCCTCCTACCAACTTGCTGAAGCTGATGTGACCAGGAGACTGAGCTGGGGAATTCTGGACAAAGCCAAGGGAAGATCTCCTTTATGGATAAACTTGGTCCTTAAGTACTTGAAGGTAGGATATTGACAGAAAAAACTAATTTCTAAGCTGAGTAGGGGAGCAAAAAGCTTTTACTTATTGGTGAAGAGGACAATTCATAGAAAAAACTGGCTGTAAGGAAGTGAGTTATTGTCATGATCTTAGAACATCAGCAATAAGGGCAGGCATTGGATGCAGTGGTTATGATGCTTCTCAGATGCGCATGTCTCATATCAGAGTGCTAGGTTCAAGTCCAGCACTGCTCCCAGCTCCAGCTTCCTGCTAATGTATACTCCAGGAGGAGCAGGTGATGACTCAAGTACTTGGGTTCCTGCCACCCATGTGGGAGACCCAGATTGGGTTCTCAGCTCCCAGCATGGCCCAGCCTTGGCTGTTTAGGGCAGTTGGAGAGTGAACCAGTAGATGGGGGATCTTTATTTATCTGTTTCTCAGATAAATAAATAAATACTTTAAAAAAAAAAAAAGTCAGCAATCAGACTCAACCTCTACAGAAATTCTACCAAAAGTTTATGTTTTACACCTAAGCATCACACAAAAAGGTCAGATGAATATCATATGAAAAGTAACACGTTAGCAAAGGCCATCCCTGAATATGATGTGCCACAAACAAGCATTAAAAAGAAGGCTGACAAATAAATTCAGAATGTGTATGCTATTAACAATTCTACCTTTCAAGTTCTCCATCCTTGCCACTTTCTTTGCACAGACATATCTTTTCCCCCTTCAGACACTAGAATGAAGCAGTTTTATCTGTACACTTTTTATGATGATTTTTAAAACTGTTTAGATTTCGCTCCATGGAAGGGCCACATCCTTGAGAACACCTGCCCTTGCTGTTAACCGATTATTATTAAGCAAGAGCAAATGTCATGAAGTCAGTTACAATAAAGTGTAAATAAAAAAGTTTATGGCAGGGTGTGTAAAGCAAAAAAAATTGAAATTAATCACCCTGGCAAGGCAATGACAGATCCAAAGGTCATTGTTTTGTTCTCTAAAATACTTAATTGGATACATTGATCAAAAATTATGTTCATGTTTCAAAATCTTTAACTTGTTCGTACCATCTTTGATTAACTATTGTGTGAATTGTAGTGAAACAATTATATCCACCCTCAAAGTAAAATGTGTTTACTAATAAAATAAACTTGCATTCATAGAGTCTGGTCAATAAATATCGACCCAGACATTTTAATTTCTTAAGGTATTATGCTTCCTTCTTTTGTAGTTGGAATTTACCCCCAAGGACATGGAAAATTGTTTGCTGCCCTCATCTTAAACAAAATCTTTATCAATTGAGAACCAGAGTTATTCTAAGCTTTTAGCATAAGGGATAAAACAATTCTTCAAGTGAACCCTTTAACATCTTCTGCATCCTCTCTCAAGAAGACCGATTTTCTCTGTGAACTTGGGAGAAAACTTGGAAGAATGATACTCAGTTCATGTGAATAATTGTGTGTGTGTGTGTGTGTGTGTATATGCTAAGTGTTCCAAGAGACACAAACATGAACACTACAGTTGTCATTGGCAGTGTCAGCATATAGATGGTGGTTGATAAATGGTTAGATCATCTACCCCACGTAAGTATGTCATCTAAGTAAAGGCCCTGGACCTCATAATTTTAAGTAACTTCCTGACCTATAACCTATTAGGCGCATTCCACCTCTGCTTCACAGTGCTAACCAGGCTGCCACCTTCATGCCTCTTCTATCTCAGCTCTTGTAGGCAAGAAGCACAGAGAAAATGTAGGGACACACAACCACATTCACACCCCCGCATATGCACAACACTCTAACTTTTCTATGCAAGGAACACAATGCAGATGTTGCTTCTGAACTTCCTCTTTTTTCTACATCTTTTTAATCAGGTGATTCCTGACAAATTCTGTTTGTTTGGTGAGACCTTCTACATATTCAAGCATGTCATCTGTAAAGGGAGACAGATTAAACCTCACCCTCTGATCTGTTTGTCTTGTACTGGCCTACTGGCCAGGACTTCCAGGACAATGTGGAATAAGAGTGATGAAAATGGATAATCTTGCCTTATTCTCAGTGAAGGAAGAGTTCATTTTTTTAAGGATTTAATTTTTATTTATTTGAGAGGCAGAGTTAAGGAGATAGAGGGAGAGATTGAGACAAACAGAAAGAGAGAGAGAGGGGGGCGGATATCTTCCATCCTCTGGTTCACTCCCCAAATGGCCACAATGGCTGGGGTGTGCCAGGCCAAACCCAGGAACCAGGAGCTTCTTCTGGGTCTCCCACATGAGTGCAGTGTCCCAAGCACTTGAATTGTCTTCTGCTGCTTTTCCAGCTCCATTAGCAAGGAGCTGGATCAGAAGTGGAACAGCTGGGACTCAAACCTATGCCCATATGGATGCAGGTGCTGCAAGAGGTGGCTTAACCCACTACGCCACAGTGCTGGTCCCAGCATTCATTGTCTTATTATGACATATGATGTTAGTTGTAAGCTTTTTGTAAATGCCTTTTGTTAGGTTAAGGAAATTTCCCTCTATTCTCAGTTATTGTGTATTTTTTTATTATGAATCAAAGATGAATTTTGTCAACTATCTTTCCTTTATCGATTGATAATCATGCTTTTTTCTTCTTTTGTCTGTTAATATGGTGGATTATACTAGTTGATTTTCAAATTTGGAGCCAACCTTGAATTCCCAGAACAAACTTTCCATGGTCACTGTGTATATCTGTATTTGCTTATTGGTTTTATCTGCTAGAATTTCCTTGGTCGCTTTTCTGTCTATATTCTGAGATATATTCATCAATAGCTTTATTTTCTGATACTGTCTGTGGTTGGTTTTGGTGTAAGAGTGATACTGGATATGATCTATCTTTGTGAATATTCCATGTACACTTGAGCAGGTAATCTTATGTTAGATTGAATGCTCTATAAATGTTAATCAAATCTAGTTGGTTAATAGTGCTATTCAGTACTTTTACATTCTTGCTATTTTTCTGTCCAATTGTTCTATCAATTATTGAAAAAGGAGTGTTGATGTTTCTAAGTATAATAGTAGATTTGTATACATCTGCTTTTTTCTCTATCCGTTTTGAGTTTACATATTTTGAATCTCAGTTGCTAGGTACATACATATTTGAATATTTTTATGTATTCTTATAAATTTATCCTCTAGTATTATGTAATATTTCTCTTAATCACTATTTTCCTAGCTTTATACTCTACTGTGTTTTCTTCCCTTTTTTAAATATTTATTTATTTTAAAGGCAGTTACAGAGAGAGGAGGAGAGAGAGAGAGAAGGAGACAGAGATCTGACTCACTCCTCAGAAGGCCCTGTTGGCCAGGGCTGGGCCAGGCTGAAACCAGGAAACAGGAGCTTCATCTGGGTCTCACGCATGGGTGGCAGTGGCCCAAGCACTGGGAGCATCCTCCACTACATTTCCCAGGTTATTAACAGGGAGCTGGATCAGAAGTGGAGCCGCCATGACATAAACTGGTGCCATATGGGATGCCAGCATACCAGGCGGCAGCTTTACCTGCAACGCCACAGTGCTAGCCCCAGTCTGCTGTGTTTGATGTGAACATAACTGCTCAAGTTTTCTTTTGATTAATGTTTGCATGATATATCTTCTTCCATTCTTTTAAATGTAACCTCCCAGTATCATAATTAAAACAGGTTTCTTACTGATAGTATACAACCGAGGGTTTAAAAAAATACATTATGACAACCTGTGTCATTTAATTTGTCTTCTTGAACTATTTTTATCCAATAAAACTTCTGATGTGTTTGGAATTAGGTCTACTACTTCATAAATTGTTCTTCAAAATTTCTGTGTTTCCTTCCTGTTTCCATCACTTTCTTTGGATTATTTGAAAATTTTTTATTATTCTACTTTGTCTATTGAGTTTTTCCTCTGTTTTGTTTTATGAATTTTTAAAAAAAGTTTGCCTTAAAGATGACAATATTCATGTCATATTTCTCACTGTCTATTTAGAAGGAAAACTTTACTAATTAAAAAGTATGCAGAATTCCTAAAGGTCATTTACCTTCTGCATTCATGTTGTAGTTGTGCATTTTATTGCTTTTATATGTCTTGCAAATCCCAACGAAACAATATGTTTTGCATACAACTGACAAACATATTTGAAACAACTTAGAGGTGGATAATATCCAATGTTTACCATTTATGTTGCTGGTTTTTTACTAGTGTTTGAGATTTCCATCCTGCCTGAAAAACTCCCCTAGACTTTTTTTAGAGCAAGTATTTGGAAATAAATGTTCATTTTCTTCCTTCCTCTTATAATTTCTTTATTTTTATTTCATTTCTGAGGTATATTTTTACTAGATAAAAAATCTTTTAAAAATTTATTCACACATTTTTTTTTTTTTTTGACAGCCAGAGTGGACAGTGAGAGAAAGAGACAGAGAGAAAGGTCTTCCTTTGCCGTTGGTTCACCCTCCAATGGCCGCCGCAGCCAGTGCTGCAGCTGGCATATCACGTTGATCCGATGGCAGGAGCCAGGTACTTCTCCTGGTCTCCCATGGGGTGCAGGGCCCAAGCACTTGGGCCATCCTCCACTGCCCTCCCTGGCCACAGCAGAGAGCTGGCCTGGAAGAGGGGCAACCGGGACAGAATCCGGTGCCCCGACCAGGACTAGAACCCAGTGTGCCGGCACCGCAGGCAGAGGATTAGCCTAGTGAGCCGCGGAGCCGGCCCTCACGCATTTATTTTTATTTGAAAGGAAGAATGACAGAGAGTAGGAGAGGCAGAGAGACAGGGAGGAAGGGAGGGAGAGGGAGAGAGATCTTTCATCCACTGGTTCACTTCCCAAATACCCCTAACAGCCAGGATGGGCCAGGATGAAGCCAGGGACCTAGAACTCTATCCGGGTCTCCTACATTGGTGCCTGGGAACAGAGTACTTGCACCATCATTTGATGCTTTTCAGGCATGTTAGCAGGAAGCTGGCTCGGAAGCAGAGGTGAGACTCAATCCTGAGCCCTCTGACACGGGTTGTGGGCATCCCAAGCAGCTGCTTAACTTGCTGCTCCCCAACGCCTGCCCCTGGATAGAACATGTATCACTCTTTTCTTTCAGCACTTAGAAGATGTTATTTGGGGCCGGCGCCGTGGCTCACTTGGTTAATCCTCTGCCTGCAACGCCTACATCCCATATGGGCACCGGGTTCTGGTCCCGGTTGTTCCTCTTCCAGTCCAGCTCTCTGCTGTGGCCTGGGAGTACAGAGGAGGATGGCCCAGGTGCCTGGGCGCCTGCACCCGCATGGGAGACCAGGAGGAAGCACCTGGTTCCTGCTTCGGATCGGCGCAGTGCCAGCCGTGGCGGCCATTTGGGGAGTGAACCAACGGAAGGAAAACCTTTCTCTCTGTCTCTCTCTCACTATGACTCTACCTGTCAAATAATAATAATAAAAAAAAGATGTTATTCTACTTCATCCCAACTTTCATGACCTCTGATCACAAATCCATAGTCATTCAAATTATTTATATCCTTTAAGTAATCTATTATTTTTCTCTGGTGACTTCTGAGATTTTTTTTTGGACATTGATTTATTTATGTTTATCCTGCTAAGGTTTGCTGAGCTTCTAGCATCTATCATTTATGTCTTTTGCCAAATTTGGAAAATTTGAAGATACTATTTCCTCAAATATTCTTTATGCTCTTTATCTTCCCCTTTATGGACTCAGATGATATGGAACTTAGACCTTTTGGGACTGTCCAATAGGCCACTAAAAATCTGTTCATTTCTTTCTTTTAAATATTTTTTATTTATTTGAAAGGCAAAGATACAGAGAGAAGGAGAGGGAAAGAGATCTTCCACCCTCTGGTTCACTCTCAGAGGACTGCATTGGCCAGGATTGGACCAGGCTGAAACCAAGAGCCAGGACCTTCTTCCTGGCCTCCCACGTGTGTGCAGGGGTCCAGGGACTTGAGCATCTTCTACTGCTTTCCCAGGTGCATTAGCAGGGAGCTGGATCAGAAGTGGAACAGCTGGAACTCACACCAGCACACATTCAGGATGCTGGCAGTGCAGAAGGAAGCTTACCCTTCTAGTCACCGCACCAGCCCCTGTTCTTTTAAATTATTTTCTCCATTGTTTAATGTTATTGATTTTTTCTAAATTTTTAAAATTTATTTCCATTGACTTGAAAGGCAGAGCAAGAGAGAGAGAGAGAGAGAGAGAGAGAGAGAGAGAGACTTCCATCTGCAGGTTTACTCCTCAAATGCCAGTAACAACCAGGGCTGGATCATGCCAAAGCTGTGAGCCCTGGACCAAGTTCTTGAGCCATCATCTGCTTCCTCCCATGAAGCTAGATTAGAAGCTAGATTAGAAGTCTAAGCTAGAGTAGAACACTAATCTGAGACACAAACTGGCACTCCAATGTGGGATGCCGGTGCGCAGAACCACGCCCACCCAATATTTCTAAGTTTTTTACTTCTTTCTCCTGTCGTGTCCATTCTGCTGCCGAATGCATCTAGTGGGTTTGATGCAATACCTAACACGTTCATTCTACAATTTTCATTTGAGCTTATGTCTTCTATTTCCTTGCCAATCTCCTCATTCATTTTGAGTGTTCTCTCCATCCAAGCTTAAAATTGCATGCACAATTTTGTGAGTCTGATTTTTGTTTTATTGTGTCCTCTCCAAAACCTTTGACTCCAAAAGGCCTCCCTCTTCCTAGTCCTCAGAAAGCTAGTGCTCTTTAAATTTTTTTTTTTTAATTTTCTTTATTTGAGAGGTAGAGTTACAGAGAGAGGGAGAGAAGAGAGAAGTGTCTTCCATCTTCTGGCTCACTCCCCAAATGGCTGCAATTGCTAGGGCTGGGCCAGGCCAAAGCCAGGAATAAGGAACTTCATCTAGGTCTCACATGTGGGTTCCAGGGCCCAAGGAGTTAGGCCATCTTCCATTGCTTTCCCAGACCATTAGAAGGGAGCTGGATCAGAAATGGAGTAGTCAGGACTCGAACCTGCGCCCATATGGGATGCCAGCATTGCAGGTAGAGGCTTTACCCTCTACACCACAGCACCAGCCCAGGAGTCAGAGTTTTCTTTGAGCATATGCCAGGTGATACTGGAAGGGAAAATGTGAAACTCACTATTGGTGTGGTGCAACCTCAAGTTCTGGTCTCTACCCCAATCCCCCTCGATTTTCCTGCTGAAATTGCCTTTCAGCACCTCAGTGGCTGCTCAGTGCTTGCATTTGTGTTCAGTGGGAGAATGGGGAGGAGTGTGTACTTACTCAGTTCTTCTCAGATCTGCAACCTTTTCCAAGTACTCTTTTTTAAAAAAATTATTTTATTTATTTGAGAGGTAAAGTTATAGACAGTGAGGGAGAGAGACAGAGAAAGGTCCTCCATCTGCTGTTTCACTCCCCAAATGGCCGCAACAGCCAGAGCTGCGCTGATCCAAAGCCAGGAGCTAGGAGCTTCCTCAGGGTCTCCCATGTGGGTGCAGGGATCCAAGCACTTGGACCATCTTCTACTGCTTTCCCTGGACTTAGCAGAGAGCTGGATCAGAAGAGGAACAGCTGGGACAAGAACTGGCACCCATATGAGATGCTGGCGCCACAGGCAGAAGATTAACCTACTGTGTCACAGTGTTAGCCCCTCCCAAGTACTCTTAACTCACAATGCATTGCTCATAGTTTGGGATCACTGTTGTACTCTAATAGATATTTGAAGTTGATAGGTAGATTTATACATTTGTGGGTAAATTTCACATGTACAATCTCATCTCTATAAGTCTGAATAAGTGTAGGAACTAGGATCCAAGGAAACTGTGCTGGCACTTATCAATACCAGTAGAGAAATGCATTGCAGTCTGTTCTTCCAGTTCCAAGGTGGTTTCCTCCTTTGCTAATTCTCTTTAGGATGCTCAGATTCATTCTTTCATGTGTTCCTCTTGATGACACTGCTCTGGTGTAACAATATACATTTTTTGTAAAGATGTATTTATTTGAAAGTCAGAGTTACCCACAGAGAGGATAGGCAGATAGAGAGAGAGAGAAAATGAGAGAGGTCTTCCATCCGATAGTTCACTCCCCAAATGACTGCAACAGCCAGAGCCAAGCTGATCCTAAGCCAGGAGCCAGGAGCTTCTTCCGGGTCTCCCACATGGGTGCAGGGGCCCAAGCACTTGGGTCATCTTCTATGGCTTTCCCAAGTCACAACAGACAGCTGGATCAGAAGTGGAGCAGCTGGGACTTGAACCTGTGCCCATATGGGATGCTGGTACTACAGGCAGTAGCTTTACCCACTATGCCACAGCACCGGCCCCAGTAACAATATGAATAAGTAATGTGTTGGGACTGTAAGGAAGATTTAATTAAGCACTAAGGAATCTGAGCAGAGAGAATAGTGTTCATCTTTTCATTTCTCTACCTTTCTTTGAACCCTTCCTTTTGCCTGGCATACTCTCCTTTGTAACCCTACAATCAAAGACGTATTCATTCTCTACTATGTATATAAAACTGTTTCCATTATTACCAGCTAGATTTAACTAATGATGACTAAATCACCAGTATTAAGGCAAGCATTCTACTCATTTGCAGGCTCCCTTTAACAGATATTATATTCCAAATGCTTTGCTGGATGTAGTCAAGAAAACAAGAATGAGATATAATTCCATATTTAATGAACTTTCAGTCTAACACATGAGGCAAAGTGTGTTACTGCTTCAGCAACTACTGGCAAACACAGATGCTCCTCAACTTATGATGGGATTGTGTCTTGATGTAAGTTGAAAATATCACAAGTCGAAAGTGCATTTATTGTAGGTAGTCTATCAAACATCCTAGTGTAGCAACGCAGTACACTATGTAGCATAGGTTGTTTTTCATCATGATTACAGGGCTGAATGGGAGCTATGGCCAGTACATTGCCTAGTATCAAGAGAGAGTATTGTAATGCATATTGCTAGCCCAGGAAAAGATCAAATTTCCAAGTATAATTTCCACTGAATGTGCAGGGATTTCATACCATGTGAAGCTGAGCATCATTAAGCCAGGGACCATGTATACTTACTGTCTGCTCACTCTGTGCCATGAACTACATCAAGCCTATTTTAGATAAAGCTACAATGTTGTAATGTTAGTATACCCAACTGAACAAATGAAGAAACAAAACTCCTAAAGAGGGTACATAACTTACTCAACGTCACATTCTTTGGTAAATGATGATACCAGGATTTGAACTCAGGCAGTCCCTAGATATCTAAACATGAAGTGATTTGAATCCAGATTGCCTAGTGATGGATAGGCTTCTCTAACTAGTTCTTTGAAGTTTTAAGCTTTATTCTCTCTGTCCAAACAGACTGATCCTTCTTGACACTTAGAAGAGTCACTCGGAAATTCTTAAAGAAGTCTTATTGTGTCCAAAACTGAGCCTCCTCCCAAGCACAGCCACGTAGTTTCTTCTACTGCCTTTCTCCTCTCAGTCCCTGGCCACTCCATTCTTCCAGGTGCCCAGATGAGACATTTTGTTATGCTCTGGATCTTCTCCCTTCCTCTCACATGTCACTTCCCTTGTGACAGCCCATCTTGTCTATATGTCTAAACCCTGTCCAGAACTTGACAAGTTGTCACCATACGCACCAACTACTTGAACCAAGCCACCATCATCCCTTACCTGACTTAGCTAGGCAGAAGTCTACAGACTTCTCAAAAATTACACCTGAGCAGGGCTGTTGAAACAGAAATTATACCAAGGCAGTGCTCTGTTCAAAACCCTGAGAGGATTCCTCATTTCACTCAGAGGAGAAGCCAGATACATTTTCCCACCTCCAAGGTCACAAGCAACATAGCTCCTCTTGATGTCTCCTACTTGTGCGTTTTCTTCTCACTCCATGTCAGTCTCACTGGAGTCTTGGCTGATACACAGCCAGCCATCTCCATGATTTTTCTGGACTTCTCTACAAACTCACCTTCCCCACAAGGATTGCCTTACACTCAAAATAAAATCTCAACTCCTTTCCCAATCCTACGTGTCTTTAATTCTCCCCCTCAATGAGCTAAACCATACCTACTTGTCTTATTTGTTACTGTCCCTCTTCCCCCAGTAGAATACCAAGTCTATGAAGGCAGTGATTTCTCTCCTCAGTACCTAGAACACAACCAGCCCCCACAAATTTTATTTACCCTTTAAAATAAACTTAATCCTATCTTCATCCACAAATATTTTATATTTTAGGATTTAATGCAATGCTGCCTACAGTAAGTACTCAAAACGTTGAAACAAAAATCTTCATTGATGACCAAAAGTAAATATAGAATTTTAAATTTATTTTAAACTTTAAAATAAATGCATTTTCCACTATATAAAGATAATTGCCTTTGTTATAGAGGATGAAGAGGTGCAGGATCTGTTCAACAAGTTTGTTAGGTTAACATCATTGTCCAAACAAGCACTCTGACCTAGCTTAGGCTAAAACTTATAAAGGAACCAAACATTTTTTTTATCCAAGTGATCCAAATAATGGTGAAAAATATAGAATTTCAATTATGGTAGAGCATAGATTCTGGTTTCAATTTTCATTTTATTATTAGGAAGTAACTTGAGAGTGTCATCCTTGTAGCAGTGGACTGAGTCTAGCACAGTTGTGAGAACACTATGTATTAATGAGAGTTCCTTTAGATATAAATGGCAGAAATTCAATTCACACTGGCTTAGAGAAAAGAATGAGAGAGGATTTATGGCTCAAAAAATTGGGAAGCTAAATAACATAACTAATTTTAGGTATTTGCTATTTAGAGACATTTGGGGCAAGCATTAGGTGCAGTGATTAAAATGCTTCTTTGGGTGCCTGCATCCCATGTTGGATTGTCTGGGTTTGAATCCCTGCTCTGCCCCCAGTTACATGCTGTTAATGTGAAACCTAGGAGGCAGTAAGTAATGGCTCAAGTACTTGGGTCCCTGCTACCCATGTGGGAGTTGCAGACTGAGTTCCCAGATCCTGAGTTCAGCCTGATCCAGCCCTGAATATTGAAAGCATTTGGGTTGCAGACTAGCAGATGGAAGACCTTCATCTCTTTCCTTGGCTCTTTGTCTTTCAAATTAAAAACAAAAGTACAAATCTGCATTTAGGGACATTAACTGATGAGATCAGAACACACGCACACATACATACCCACCTTTCTCTCCATCACTATTCTTCTTAGGCAAGCTCCATCCGTGTAGTGATAGAGAGAACCACTCACAGCTCCAGGGTTACATCTTACAGTCTGAGAAACTGCCCCCAAACATCTTGAATCAACTCTAATTGGCTCATTTTTGAGGTAACTGATTTATCCATAAAGGATAAACAGAGCAATTATTTGTTATGGTTTTTGCTTCTTTAAGAGTACAGAAAGACATTTTATTGTTGTATGAAGATCTTTCGCTTGTTGTTGCCTGAGTAAATCATGTATCTTAATGAATGCTCATGGATCTGTATGTTAGGAAAACTGTGATCTGCCTTACAAGGAGCCAAGTAAATCATCAGGCTCTATTTTTGGGTACCTTTGGGTCAAGACTGTCTCCAACAGCAAGAAAAACATATTCATACCAGGCCTTTCCCAGGGAGCCAGATCAAAAGTGGAACCGATAAGACACGAACTGGTGCCCAAATGGGATGCTGGCGTTGCAGGTGGCAATTTTACCTGCTATGCCACAACACCAGACCGACTTCCTTCTTTTAAAAATAATGAAACTGAGGCCCCAAAAAGCAAAACATTTTACCCTAGGTACACCAATTTAATAAGGGAGAAAGCAGAATGAGATTTAGAATTGTTGACTTCATGTCAACTGCTCATTTAAAAAGATGCAACTGCAAACACAGAAACTTCTCATTCTCGACAGAAGTGGTTCCAATTTGAAAATTGTCAAAGTGAGTATGACGTGTCATAATTTATATTTACAGCTACTCTGATTCAGCACAATATTTTGTATTACACCATACCCAGATCTTTTATTTGGTCAGAGCAGCCATGAGCTAGAAAATACAAGGAAGAATAAAGTTACTTTAAAAAGCGCATACTTCAAGCTAAAAGATTTGTTTCACTTGCAAACACTTTTAAATAGTTAGTCCCACAAAGTAGAGCCTTGATACCATGAACCCTAAGACAGTGTTATGTCATAATACCTCCTTTGCTCGAATGTGGAGACCGACTATACATCAACTCATCCCTTTCAGAAAAATTTCCCTCAGAGATTTCTCAAAGTTGGGACTTGAAAGCATTTGCACAAACATAAGTTGGTTGAACAACAGTAGCAGCTGCAACAACAGCACCCTGTGCCCAACATCTAGGATTTGGTGTATGGACAGAACTGCAAGAAGTGCCCAGGCTTCGATCTTTCAGCAATCCTAGCTTCAGAAAGCCTCCACCCTGTACAACTATTCTAGAGCAATTATTAACCACACCAGGAGCCCGGGAGACAGCAGATGCTAGATGCTAGGCTCCCCTCTCCCTCCCTTCGTACCTCCTCAATCAAACCTATTTGCAGAGTACATATTTATCTACTTAAAAAAAGAAAGAGGAAAAGAAAAACCCCTGTTGCCTCCCTTCTAACAGGAAGTGAGCAGGACTTCTCCTCATAGGCTATGAAAATATTGACAGTAGATAATGGGCCCACATAAGATACTGGTGGGCGTGAGTTAATAATCGCAGGATTGAACTGCAGGGAGCTTCAGATGCTGCCTAAGGACAGAATGGCGATGAATACTGTTTTTGTTATTAACTAGGTGGTGACAGAGAGCTCTTTCAGCCTGGTTTTCCTGGAACTGGCAAATACAGTACCAGAGTAATTCCTCGTAATAAGATACACCTATCTTATCTATATCCAGGAATTATTTTTCCACAAATATCAGAATGATATGAGTATCCTCCTAACTATGAGGGGGTGGGGATGGGGAAGCCAGCTCATGACATTTTTCTACATTAAAATGTGACTATCAATAATTAGAAAAATGGTGAGAGAAAACTTTCTTTTGGAAGAACACCACAAAAAAGATGGAAACTGCTCTAGCTAGAGTGTTGCCTAATTTTGTAGGAAATTTTCTTACTTAAGGTGCCTAAGGAATTTCTTCTCTCAATATGTTACCCTAGTTCGATATCCTTATAAGCCTTAGATATTAGAACTGTTTAAAAGCTAAGATATTTTCTTGTAGCCTGAGATGATCCAGGTGATGAATGTGCCAGAATCAGAGTTCTTTTCAGGAGAGCCATAGGGGTTCCATAATGGAAGCTATCAACTGGCTTAGAAATCAAACTTCCACAAGAGCCAACTGCACTCTCAAAATAAGTTTTATCCTTCTATTGAAGCATAAATCTTTACTGCCCTTCAGTATAAACCAAACTGAAAAGATATGATGCATCATTTTCTGTAATGATTAACCCCCTATTCGCCAGCTGTCCTGGCGAATACCTCTAGACTTGAGCAGACATTAAGTAACCACAAGGTGTGCAGGTGCAAGTCTCCTCAAGAGTCTTGCACAAGGGATCTCTCTCTCTCTCTCTCTCTCTCTCTCTCTCTCTCTCCCCTCTCTCTCCATCTCTCCCGCTCCCTCTCTCTCGATCTGATTTCTAGAGTATTATAAATGTCTCATCCATTCAATTTTTTTTTTTTACTTGTGGAATACATGAAGAAGTCATGTAAAACCTCTGTTGTCTGTGAAACATGTAATAATGGTGAAACCATCCGTTAGAAATGAACTCGTTTACTGTTGAAAAATTCAGGAGGGCCCCGCGGAAGGATCAGTTACCTCGGTAAACTTCAGGGCACAGTTCTAAAAGGTTTATTTCATTTCCTCTATTGTTCTTTGTCAGCGTCCTGCAAACCAGTTTACAAGCAGGTGGGGAGGGGTAACAGTGTGGGGGCAGAGGAAGGCGTTTTGTTCATTCCTAGATGAAAAGGCACAGAAAAGGGTAAGGATGAGAAGAAAGCAAAAACTGAACAGTGTTTTCTTGAGAGAAAAACACCCTGAGGGGTGTGCTGCTTGGGGGGGGGGGTGTTTGATGCCGAAAATAGCAGCCCCCTCCTCTGGACGACAGTGAAGGTGAACTTGACTAGGTGTGCCTGGAGGCTGCATGGCTCCCGCAGGCTGCAGCGGGGATCCCCGTGAGGAAAGAAGTGTGGGAGAGCTCGGATGCTGACGATAAGGGGGTATTGAATGAAGGTTACTATAGCAGGGTGCCTGCCCCGGGAAGAATTCTGACCGCCGCGAAGAAATAGAGATCTCCGACTCTTGATCAAACAGATGGGCTGATGCGGACCTGCATCGGTGCTCCCGAGCTGATTAGCAGGCAAGAGTCCACAGCACCGCCACCAAAACACTGCTGGGTGTCTTTGTCAGGAGAGAGAGGCCAGGAAAGAAAGAATAGGGGAGAAAAGCCCTTCAGTTCGCAGTGACAGGAGATCAGGTTTGGGGCCGCCCACCGGCCCCTCCGCTGTGCTCCTAGGGCGGCACTTGCAGATTTAGCCAGCACTACAAGGCAGTAACTTGCGTCAGGTCCTGCTCTGTGCCAGGAGGAAGCAGGGCCTCCTTGCTCGCCACACAGGGAGGCGGCTACTCGCTGGGGTCTTGCTGTACCTGTGGACATGAGAGGCGAGCAGGCAAGCAAAGACTGGAGGGATGGAGACCACTGTTGGGGTGATGGCAGGAAAAGAAGCAAAGATAGGCCAAAGAGGCCCAGATCTGGGAATAAAATGGGAAGAAGGTGGAGAGGAGGGAATATTTTACCAAGGGATGACAATGGTGGATAGCGCCCCTAAGAGAGAAGAAAAGATATTCCAGGAGCCAAACTTGCATTGGAAGATGGGGCCAGGCCAAACCCAGTGGGAACTCCCAGGGGGAAGGGAGACAGACGTAGTGCCTCTGAGTCCTGGGTTCCTGGGGTGACTGCTGGGATCAGCCCCGCCACTGCCACCACGCACGTGCCAGTCCCCACTGTGCCAGGCCAGCACAGAAAGCAACTTCCCAAGACCGGCCTGAGGGCCTGTCCTGGAAAATCCTTAAGAATTAGATCCTTCCTGACCAACCAGCCTCAAAGAAATGCACTTGCTGGTGGGTCCATTGGGGAATCGGGGGCGGGAACACTTGGCTCTGCCTAGGGGTGGGTGAAGGGGGTTGGAAAAAAGATCAAGAGAGGAAAGAAGGACTTGTTGGCAAGTCCTTGTAAAAGTTTGCAGGACACTGAGAGAGTTCCCATTGTGAGCTCTAATGAATTTCCAGAGTCCAGCTAATTTAAAGAGAAAATGCGAGGAGGAATTCAGAATTCACTCCAATGCCTTGGTGACTTCCATTCTCATTTATCTCTTCAAGGGGCAGTGTTTGCCTCCAGTTGGGCCAATGTTGGGACAAAGTCAAATGAGACATGGCCTCAAGGGGCTGGCCCTTTGAAACCAAATGAGCGAGTCCAGTGGAGTGGAAGAGAGCTCTTCATGGCCGTGAGAAAAGGCAGAAAATGAATCTGCCAGTGCCTAGAAGGAAGTGAGCTGAGAGGTGGAGAGAGTTTTGAAGACATCTCTTATTTGACCAGATGAATTATTTTCTTCTTTATTTCCCAGTAGGGTGTGTGAGGGTAGGGAGGTCTCGCCTAAGAGGAACCTGCATACAAAAGGCCTGGTGCCTGCAAAAGTGCTCCAGGCAGGCTCCCAAAAGGAGCCCTTAAAATGACTCTGTCTCACCTAGAGCCCCTGAGTGTCAGTCTCCCTTAGCCATGCAGCCTTTGTCACCAGCAGTCCCAGGGCCAGCGGACTCACACGGGCACTGGGCATTTGAGAATACACTGAATCAAGGCCAGCACCCTTGGTCTGAATAAATCCGTGCTTCTCTAATAAAATGGACATGGCAGAACAAGGAGAGACAAGTTCAACCAAATGCCGTGGAAGCAGCCTTGTGGAATCCAGCGCACTCTTGGGGTCCTTCCAGAGCAAGGTTTAACAGAAAAGGACCCGTATCACAACTGCACATTCCTTTTCTAGAAGTGGAAGCCGCGCAGGCCTCCCCCAGATGTGGGAGGATGTGTGACCTGCTGAGCCATGTGTTACCACAAGGAAGCAGCGTGGGTTAAGATCTTGGTAAAAAAGGGCTCAGAAAGCTACCCCTCAGCACTACTGGTGTGCAGGTGGGGAGAAGGAGCGACAATGCGGGTAGCCTGTGAGAGAATATCTAGACATGACTGCAAATACAAGGTTTACCCCTTAATCCCAAAACTAAGGCCTACGGAGCTGCTGGCAAGCTCTTCTCTTCTGCTCAGAAATACATTCTGCCTTTCAGATGCCTCACACTGCTCCCTTCACTCCTCGTGGACTGAGAGCATCAGTGTCACAAGTCATACAAATCAAATAGAGGTATTATAAAATCGAGTCCTGACTCATGACAGGTAGCAAACAGAACATTTCAAAAACAAAGTTATAGTTTTCAGGCACTCAACTAATCAGGACAGTGGTAAAAGTTTATGTGGAAGAAGGTTTATGGGGCAAAAGCCAAAAGCTCAGATGACCAGGTGAATAAAAAATGGATGTTGTGATCATTGAACAAACCCACAGCTACACATGTGGCAGGTAAATTCTCTTCTCCTTCCAAAGTAAACAATAAAAAAACATAACCCCACTGTCCTACCACTCTTACAAGCATGGACGGAGCAACGGCTTTGGAAAATGACCTGCTTTGGGGCCCCTCCTCTTTGGGATATACTTTTATATATTGTTGGGTAGCCTCATTCCCTAACTTGTTGTGCTATTTAGTATTTAGTACTTGAATGCATTTTTCTAGCTGAGAGTGGGCAGGAATTTCAGTGGAGAATAAGAAGCAGTCATGTCCAACACCAGTCAAACCCCAGCAGTAAAGCTCCTTTCTAAGTGAGAATGACTGGAACCAGCGTGCTTGCTGAATGACATGGAAATCAGTCTGCTCCATGGCCATCTTCAAGGAAATTACATGAAACTCTCTCTCTCTGGAGCCAGTGTTAAATGGAAGAGTTCATGGTTCTCTGACAGCTCCAAATCTGAGCAAGAATGGGAGGAGCTTGTAGCTGACTCAAAATACGCATCTAAGGCAGGAGAAGCTGGCCCTAGACCTAGAAGCTGGATGTCTGTGGGCATGGATTACCGAGGAGGCATTACTTTCAAGAGGTCATTCGATCGCTCTCAATAACTCATTTTTTCTTGACATGATATTATGATTACAGTCTCACTAACAACCACATAAGAAACCAAAGTATCCTCTGGTATCAACAGGAAAAGATTGGGATGGCAGGTGGTTTGAAGATTAGATCTTATGGTTTCAAGCCACTCAAAATCTCTTACTGATTTTACAGGAAACAACGTAGCCAGGGCGCACCTGGAGCTATGAATGAAATGTTTGATGGCAGACTTAAGACTACAATGCTGGGGCCCATTTGCTGCAAGAATGCCAACCTTCCCCATGGGGGAGCTTCTTGCCAGTGTTTTTATTCTGAGATTCCAACCAAGTTCTAAGTTCTGTAGGGGAGGGGATTCTATTTCATTGTTGTATTTCTCCCAGTGGTTAACTCTATCAGTATCCTGTATATCAGTACTCTACTGCTGTATACACAGTAAATGCTCATTCACTGTGGCAGAGAAGGGGGATGGGGGAAAAAGGGGAGATATGACCAACACACAATGGGGGCAAGAGTTTGGTAGAAATGACAGAATTAGTCACTAAAGGAATTCACACATTCATGGGATAATTCATTGATTTCTACATCATAAAACTGGGTCTTTTTGATTATTATGACCAGTGCCAGGAAATGACAACTTCAGCCAAGTTAAAGGTTGCTGACCCCTGCCTTCAAGTGCCCTCTCAATTGAGGCTGGAATTATCAGAGTGATGGAATTTCATCCACCTTTTGAGGTTCAGCCCTCGAACCCAGGGCTTCCGGACCCCCCTCCCTTGCCCTGCTGTTTCTCTCGATTTGTTTAGCCTGCCTGCATAAATGCTTGCCCCTTGCTTTTTTTTTTTTTTTTTTTTTTTTTTTTTTTTTTTTTTTTACAGGCAGAGTGGACAGTGAGAGAGAGAGACAGAGAGAAAGGTCTTCCTTTTTTGCCATTGGTTCACCCTCCAATGGCCGCCGCGGCCAGCGGCCTGTGGCCGGCGCACCGCGCTGATCTGAAGGCAGGAGCCAGGTGCTTCTCCTGGTCTCCCATGGGGTGCAGGGCCCAAGCACTTGGGCCATCCTCCACTGCACTCCCGGGCCATAGCAGAGAGCTGGCCTGGAAGAGGGGCAACCGGGACAGAATCCGGCGCCCCGACTGGGACTAGAACCTGGTATGCCGGCGCCGCTAGGTGGAGGATTAGCCTATTGAGCCGCGGTGCCGGCGCCCCTTGCTTTTCATAAGTGCTTGCTCATGATGATCTTGGATTCCTCCGTCTGAGCCTGTATGATGGACAGTGGGAGGGTGACTGTCTTGTACATTCCAGACTGCGGCTCTTCTGCTTCCAGAGACAGCGGGTACCACTGTAGAGTCTAGATACTTTAGGTCTGGTGCATAGTGCCCCAGGCCGCAGGGGAAAGCAACAAAGCCAGGTCATGGGATCCAAGAAGCTGTTTTCCTCCTCTAGGAAAACCCACTGAATATTGTCAAAGGAGGCAATAGAGGGTTATTAGCCAGTGTCTGTTTTCACAGACAGTCTCAGGAAGGGGTTTAACAGCCGCTCCTTTGGGTTAGTGCTTTGGGGGTCCTTGGATCCTAAAGTTTTCAGTTGATTGAGCAACTGAATCAGCAACACTTAGATTGGAAACATTTTTTTAAAAATAATTAATCCTGCACATTTCTACCAGCTTGTTACCAGAAACAGGTTCCATGATTGAAAATGAGAAGAACTGATCCTCCGTTTTCCTGCTCAACTTTTTGGCCTTGTGCTTTTAGATCTCTTAGGGTTTTGTGGACGCTAAAATACAACGAATGAGGCCTACTCCTTCCTCCAAAGCTACTTCACTCTCAGCCCTGTGTATCCTGGTCCCTTCCCTCACCAGCACCTCACCTCCAAGAGTGTGTAGGGGTGAGAAGGTGGACGGGATTACAGGAAGGTTTCTAGAAAAGCAACTGAATCAAGTCGGTGTCCAGTGGCCCCAGAGAACAAGGACATCTGGTAGTTTGAGAAATCTCAAGATGGCGCCTCCAGGGCTGCCTCCCATTTTCCTTACCCACCCAGACCCCAGCAGGTCCCTGCTGCCTGGCGAACTATCTGCTCATCAGATCAACATGTTCTTGATCAGAATCAGTTTAAAAAAAAAAATAGTGATGGTGGGTATTTATATTGACTAGCATGCTGTTTTTCCTCGTTAGGGAGCAGGCTGACTTTCCAGAATGGACCTGTAAGGTTAGGCAGCAAAAAAGCCTAGCTTGTTGGCCCGTCGACTGGTTGGAAGCAGAGAAATCAGAGGAGCCCGGGCTACGGAAAGGCCCCAAAGTCCTTTTTACTGACATCCTTTCCTTTGCTTTTCTTTACCGAAGGGGCCCAGGGAGGCCGAGTCAGGAGCTGTGTGGCTTGACACGGGGCCCACAATGCTGATGCCCCGTGGTCTTCTCTATATGAACCTTTAAACTCTGAGAACTTTACCGGCGGGAAAAACAAAATCTTGTGAACAAGGGAAGGCCCAAGGAGATGGGTCTCCGTGTGGATTAAAGAAAGCGGATGTTGAGCGGCTCGCTCTGCGCACCGTCCGCGGGGAGCGCGCGAGCATCCGCCTGGCGCGGGAGGATGCGCTGGCGGCCCTGGTCCTGCTTCATTGCTTCAGGTGCCTCCGTCCCCCGCCCCGCGCTCCCGGGACAACCCCAAGCCCTCCCGCCGCCGCCGTCGCCGCCGCCGCCAGCTTCCCCTCCCCTTGGCATTGCTTGGCTTTAACTTTGCGCCGCGTCTCTGCTGGCGGGGCTTGTTGCCGGGAGGTGCAGTGGGCAGTGGCGGCTCCCGCTGCGCAGCCGGGGGAGGAGAGGGGCCCGCGGCGGGCGCGGGCGGCGGCGAGCCACGCTGGCTTCAGTGAGCTCTGCCGGCGGGGGGCCGAGCGCGGCTGCGGCCGCGGCGGAGGCCGGGGTGGAGGCGGCCGGGGAGGGGTGATGATGGTGTTCAATGTGGCCGCGCAGCTCCCCGGGGAGCGCGTGAAAGGGGAGTGCGCTCACCAGCTGACAGCGCGTGCTCCGCTCCAGACGCTCCGCACCGCGGCCAGGAGCCGCTGCCAGCCCCTCTATTGTCAGCCGCGCTCTAATTAAGAAACACTCGCATTACGCCGAGCCACCCCCACGCTTCTTGGTTCCTGTCCTTTTCTTTATCTTCCTCCGACTCCTCTCCTCCCCTGCCTCCTAGGATTTAACCCGTTCTCCGCCCGACTCCCCTTTTTTTGCTATGGGGCAGGAACTTGGCGGTGGGCGCCTGCGACCCTTCTCGGCCCGAAGGGAGAAGACAGCTGCCGCGTGGACACTCAAAATCAGCGCGGAAAACTTACACCTTTGTTTCCACCCGTGCCGCGTCTCGCGTGTCTTATCACGTCTCACGAAAAAACAGTTGCAAGCAAGTTCACTGCACTGGTCATCTGTAACTCTGTCCAGCACTTGCTAGTTGGTCTAGACCACAATGGACCGGTCTGGATAGGAACTGACAAGTGAACCTGCTACTTTTCCTGTCCAGTTCTGCCTAGGGTTTGGGACAGACGGCTGAAACTGATCATATTTTTCGTGAAGTTTCAAGTGCGCTGAGGAGAGAACTAGTACAAGATCTCCTTTGATAAAAAAGCCACTTACTTTATTGGTTCGGGTTTAAATCGCTCAGATCAATAGCAAGACCTCGTGAAAGTATCGGTCGTGCATTGGTTAAGATGAAGGAAATTAGCCCTCCCCGCTTTTTTCCCCCTCTCTGGTCTAACGCGACCCTCGGTCAGCAGCGTCCCATAGAGAACGTGTTACACTTGCCCGTTGCCAAAAAATAATCTTCCTCCAGCTCTCCGTGAAATCAAATAAGTTTCCCCAAGTGTAGGCAGCCAAAATGTCCCACAAATAAAATTGGTGGTGGAGCTGGAGGCAAAGACAGAATATAAAGCAAGCTGCTTAAAGTATATAAAACTCTAGAAAGCCCCAGCAGTGTCGGGAAGGTCCAACCCGATTTATCTATCTTCATTACTTTAAGAAATGCTGGCTCTTTGTTTGTTTGGGTGATATTAAGCATGCTTAACTTGCGCACATAGTTGATGCCTTTGCTAGTATCTTGGATACTTGGGTCTGACTTTGGAAGGTAGAAGCTAATTGCTAATAATGGAGAGAAAGGAACCAGTCAGCATGGCAGGAGTGGTCTGGCATATGGGGAATGAGCGCTCAGAAATACTCAATATTCAAGTTTCCAAAATATTAATGAGATTATAGCAACCTGCAGCTATATGTTACAGCTTGTTAATGGAGTGTAAGAGAGTGAACTGCCAAACGGTTGTTATGCAAACTCCATAACAGAACCTTAAAATGGAAATGTGATTGTACATCTCTTTCAAAGAAATGTCAGCATAAAAGAGAGAGAGAGAGAGAGAGAGAGAGAGAGAGAGGAGTAGAATTAAGAAAAGAGGTGAAAGTTCTCATTTGAACTTTGAGCAATCAATTTACCACAGAGATTTGACTTTTTGTGCATGTTCTGATGGGTTAGAACCGCTCTTCCTATCAGCCTGATACAGAATTTTCAATAACAATATTCTGTTAGGGCTGTTTTACTCTTGAGCAGGAGAATAAAGGACTTTCATAACTGGGAAGCTGAAATTTTCTCCAATTCTGGTGTTAGACCACAAGCAGCTAAGAGTATGAATATCTGCCTCTTATGGTGGCACAAGCCCTTCCCTAATATCTGGACACCTATCAATCGATTTTCTTAGAGGAAACTACAGGGGAGCGTCGACCTGGTGGAAAGGAGTAGCAGCGAACGATTCTGGACATTGCCACTTTCTAGCTGAGTGGCTTCAGGGCGAATTAGGGGCAGCAGTTTCTCATTTATACAAGATGTAAAGGAAGATGTTCCCGATGTCCTTTCTGTTTTTGCTATTTGCATATGTCCGTGCAAAGGAATACCTTTGACCAAGTTTGACCAAGTCTTTTTGACACAAAATGAGCATAAATCATTTTGAAAAATGAAATAGAGATTGCTTTCTTTTACCACAAAAAAAGTACAACTTTTTCCCTTCTGCCTGTCTTTGCCCTACACAGATTCATAACAGGTAAAACAATTCTAGATCGTCTTCTCTCTCTCTGCACGCACCCAAACACCCTGAGCTAAGTAACCATAAAAATATGTGTTATTCTGCACTGGTGCTGGTGCCGGATAGCCACACCTGTTGGGTCTGCTCGTTGCGAGTGAAATGGAAATGTGTTGGAAGCAATCGCTTGATTTATTCAGTAGCCTGAAGATTCCTGATGCTTATCATAGCACAACAAACTCGGTGGGTGCAAAAGGTTATCTAAAGGACAGGTGCATTGTTTCTGCCCCTGGAAAGTGTCACGGGCTGCTGTTCACCTCTCCAGGAGAGCTGTCCAGGCTGTCTGAGAGCCCTCGAAACGCTAGTTCTGCAGTTTCCTCCTGGAGAACAGAACTCCTGCTCCCTTAGCACCTTACTTGCTCTACAAACCCAGTTTGTGGCGCTGTCATCTCTTCAAGGGGCTGGAGGTAGAGATGGATGCAGCAGCAATGAAACTAAACTCTCTTCACTGTGTGTGTGTGTGTGTGTGTGTGTGTGTGTCCTTCCCCTGAAATTTGTTATCTCAGTGAAGACATAAAGCAAAAGATTTGGCTTAAAATCCAAGTTTTCAAATTCAGCGATGCTTCTTTTTTTTCTGATTAAATGTCATTTAATCTTTAAGAAATAGTTGTACCCTGAGATTTGCCAACCAAATATCTTTTTAAAATGCTGACTTCAGCTTTCTCCAAACACACAGGATTGCGTTCAGCTTTCCCAAATCTACAACCCCGACTCCCAGAAGAGGTGTTTTGTTTCCTCTGTAAGGGTACCCGGGATGTGAAGTGAGAGCGCTCTTGAGGTTCTGCTACTGGCTCAAAAGTGCAATTGAATGTTTTCTTAATAGAAGCTAATTCAGGTGAACTAAATAAGCATTCGCTTGTATATTGGAAGCAGCAGGATTTTTGGAAACAGAAAATTGAGTGGAGGTCAACACTTTCCTAGGGCAACTCCAGGCTTCTATTTTAGGTTGAAATAATGAATGCTGATTTCCTTTCCCCCAAGTTCTTTTCCATTGTCCTCTTTCTGTCTTAGGGCTCCCCTCCCTGAAGGGGGGAGGAGGGGGAGAAAAGGAGAGGGAGAGAGAGGGAGAGGGAGAGAGAGGTTGTCTTGTGTATTAGACCTATAGGAAAAGCTTTCCGCTGGGCTACTTTTTAATCAGTGGACACAGCTAACTGGTAAAGCTAACTATTTCTGGCTACATCCTGTGCAACCTGAAACATTTGCCTCTTCTTGCACAGACTGTTGGAGCTGGGAAAATGGAAGACTGGAAAGAAAAGAGTGATCTCACAACTTTGGGTGTTTTTCTGAGTAAGGCTTCTGATGGTCCCTGAAGGCATCCAGTCTACAACATTTTTCTTTAAAGCTAGGAGACTGCGTAAATTCATGTTTAGTCAAAGACTGACTTCAAGTCTTCAAGGTCCTTTAAAAAATGTGTTCAGCGGTTCTACTGGAATGGAATAAGTGACAAATAAATGTTAACTTTTCACGTTTATTTTTATCATTTGCCAAAGGAAATACATAAAACAATGGCAGTTGGCTTTGCTAGGTTAAAATAAAATGATCTCAAATAGAAAATGTAAAAAAAAAGTGAATCAAGGCAAGTAGAAACAGTAGCAAACACTCAATAATAAATAACTTTTTCTAACATCACCAAAGCAAAAATAAAATTGATCAAATGCTTTTGACACTACCAGATGTGTTTTTAAATTTTTTCACTTTTTTAAAATGAACATTTGCAAAAAAGAGCATAAGGACTATTAGTGGCTGTGTTTAAAAATAAAAACAACACCAGCAGCGGGTCTGTAGTTGGCAGTTGAGTTTCTTCTTGGAGTCAAGGCAGCGGCAGCAGCAGAGGGTTATCAAGTGCGTGTGCCAAGGGTCTCCGAAGACGCCCACGCTCTCGCCAGCACACGGACTTACTGGCTTCGCTTCGACAGCGTAGACGCCCTCACCTTCCCAGTTCCCCGATCATCCCACAGCCAAAAGTTATTCACTTTGGAAGCATTCGCTTTGCGTTTCAGAATACATTTTGGAAGACTAACCCTCCCACACGTGAGGGAGCACAACACACAGGGACGGATGCCCAAGGGCGTGAAATCAATTAAACCCGAACCAGCGACAGAGAGGAAGGTGCGAGGTTTGGTTTTGTTTTGTTGTGCAGCGGACTGGCAGCGGGGAGCTGAAATAACGATGTCACCTCTGGGTACGGACCGTATAGCCCGTCTGCAGGGGGAGCGCAAGGTGGGCGGGAAGGCAGCACTTGCACAGTTAAGTTTTCATCAACCCCCGCGGACCGTAGGAAGTCGGGAACAGCGGCGGCATCCGCAAAGCCTCCAACAAAGCTGCCGTCTGAAGCCAAGTCGTTGCTAAACAACGACGGTCGCAGAGCACGACTGAAAGGGTGCGGGGATCTCGAACCGCGGGGGCTTCCCGCGCCTGGGGAGAGGGCGGTTCTGTGTCTGTCTCAGTTTTCAGGGCTCTGTGCCTCCTCCCTAACTCGCCTCGTCCGAGTCGCTGTAATGGGAGCGGGGGGAAAACTCGCCGTCGCTTCTGTGCGACCGCGGCGAAGTTTTGCTACTTTCCTCCTGCACCGGTGGCAGGAGGCCGCCGGGCAGCGAGGGCGACAAGTTCTTTGGCGCCATCATCGCCGTCAGGGCGCTGTCCTCGAACGCGGAGAAGTGCAGAGCGTCCAGCGGCACCGCGTACCCTCCCGCCGCCGAGGCCTGGCCGGAGAAGCGAGTCCGGCAACTCCCGGGCGCGGCGGGCCGCGGGCCCCCTCCCGAGGTCGGCGGGGCCCCCGCCGCCGGCGCCGAGCCCGCGCCGCTGTCGTAGGAGGCGGCGCCGGCGCGGAGGTGGTGGTGGTCACTTTTGCAGGAGGTCGGAGGCGGCGGCGGCGGGGGCGGCGGCTGCTCCCCGCCGCTGGGCGTCTGCAGCAGCTCGGACAGGGCGTTGATGTAGATCTGGGCCATCTGCAGGGTCTCGTACTTGGACAGCTTCTTGTCGTTGTTGAACGAAGGGATAACGTTGCGCAGCTGGTCGAAGGCGTGGTTCAGCCCGTGCATCCGGCGCCGCTCCCTGGCGTTGGCCGCCAGCCGTCTTTGCTTCTGCACCCCGTTCACCTGCTTACTGGAAGGGGCGCGCTGGCGGCTGCAACCCAGCTCGTCCACCACCACGCCGCCTTTCAGCTTGCACAGCTGTTCCCGCACCTTCACGGGTCCCGGGCTCTTGCCGCCGCCACCGCCGCTCCTCCTTCCCAGCTCCCCCCGGCCGTCCGCCTGGTCCCGGGGCGCCGCGGCCTCGGAAGCACCCAGCTCCGGGGAATGCAGCAGGTACTGGGCGCCGCGGGCCGTGCAGATGCCCTGCAACGTGGGAGCCAGCCAGGCGCGTGGGTCCGTGCCGTCCAGGAGGGACAGCTCGGCCGGGTAGACGGAGTGCTCCCGGGCCTGCAGGGCCGCCGGTGGCTGGGGCGGCGGCGGCGGCGGTTGCGAGATGTGGTGCGGCTGGGGGTGGCGAGGGTGCTCCCCCAATTCCTTCACTTCAGCCCACTCTTCTGCATGCAGCAGGCGGGACATCGCACTTGCACAAGGCTCGGAGACGCAGGCTCGGAGGAGGCACCGGCAAAGCAGCTCAATCACCCAAAAAAAAAAAAAAAAAAAAAAAAAAACCACACACACAAAAATCCACAACCCTAGCCGGGGCTCTACGGCGACGTCTGATTTTGGTCCCCTGCTCGACCCTCCCCCACCCACTCGGAGATCACACACCAGGTCGCGTGCAACGAAGCTTCTCCGGTTGCCGAAAGCGCTGCGCCCCTTTAAAAAGCGGCACGCGCCACTGTGCCCCCCCCACCCCACCCCGCTCCGCTCCCAGCCCCCTCCTCGCGCCAGTCGCGTGTCTGCTCAGCCAATGGAGGGCGCGGGCCGGCGCGTGCGAGCAGCCAATCAAAGAGTTGGTACACCCGGGGAAAAGTTCCTGGGCGCGCAGGCCGCCCGCGCGGGCTCCAGGGTTTTTTTTTTTTTTTTTTTTTTCCCTCCTTCTTCTTCCTTAAGTTCGTCAAATTCATATGTTAATTGCGGGGCTGTAATTGGACTCCCGCGTGTGTCACCGCCCCGGCGGCGGGGCTGCGGGAGCCCGGGCTGAGTGGGGTCGGGCGTGCGCGGCGCGGGCGGGCCTGGGCGAGGCTGGACGCGCCCGGCGCCCGGGGCGCACCCGGCGGCGCTGCGGCGCGCGTCCGCCTGCCTGCCCCGTGTGCCATTTACGATCACTCCTGTAGGATAGCGTGCGACTGTTCCTAGATGTACAGTTGCTAAATAACGCCTTTCCAGCCAAAGAACTGTTAGAATAAAAGCTTGTGTGTGTGAGTGTGTGTGTGTGTGGCAGGGGAAGAGGGTCACTGTCTACCAACATCCAGATGCCCCGGCCCGCTCTGTCCCCCACCCTGCGGCCGGCTGGGGTGGTCCTCTACAGAATGCCCTCGGCTAAGCGAGATTCTAGGGCAGGGGTCTCTTCCAGTGTGATTCGGTGTTTCAACACACACAGGGTAGGACTCCTCTCTAACCGCGCAGCCAGGGCACAGCGCCCGCGCCCCCTGCAAGTCTGATCCCTTGGAAGGGAAAAGCTGGAGTTCTGGAGCCTTCTGCAGCCGGGTGCCCCTGGTTTGCCGCATTTGTGGCTTCTTGCGCAAACATCCAGAAACCACAGCCTAACTCACCCCTACCTCCCGCGTATAGCTGGGGTGTGTGTGCGCTGCCCGGGCGTACATCCCGGGAAGTCCTTGGCCTACATGGGACGCCAACTCCAGCGCCTGCCCTCCCGGGGAGTCCTGGCCACTTTTGTTCACAGAATAGAGCCAACCAGAGGCGTCCTCGGCGGGGCCACGCCCCGGCTTGCGCCTGCCAGGGGGGTGGCCCAGCTCCCCAGTGCTCTGCGTGCTCTCTGGCACCACCACCGCTGGGGCGCGGGGCTGGGATGCTACCAGCCAGTACTCCTGCTGCGGTGGCTGTCACCCTGCAAGGAATTTCGTCTCCTGGCGACCGCGGTGGCCCGAACAGGCAGCAGAGATAGCTCTCAGGAGCCTGTCCTTGTTCAGGGTGCGCAGCCGACTGGAAACTGGTCTTCCTAGTATTCTCAGCAACTTTCTCTAACCTGCCGTGGAACACCTTGAATAGAAGTTTGGCCATTGGGCTGGGTTTGTGCGCGCGTTCTCTCACACACACCCACAACCATCTCCCATAAAGATACTCGAGGGTACAATAGCGTACCAGCTTCCTTGTTGCTGGTGTGTAGGGACAGTCTTGGGCCGTCCCACCTTATCAGCCAGAAAAGGCAGTCCAGTGCGTGTTCAGGCTCTGCTGAAATAAAGTCCCAACCCTAATCTGAAAATCACGGATGAGAATAAAGCAAAAAGAAAGTCCTCCAAGTCTTTCGTAGGGGAGAAAATTATGAGTATTGAGGGTGATTGGGTACTTTTGGAATCAATTCATGGTTCTGTTATTATAAATAGTGCCACTGCATAGAATGTGCTACTTCAAAAAAAGAAATGGCTACTGATTGTGGGTGCCAAAATGGAGCTTTCAGAAAGACGCCCGACCAATATCTGCGTATGAAGAGCAGAGTCAAGCAGCCTGAGCGGGGGAAGTACCCGTCATCTACATTGGGTTTTATTCCGCATCCGTTGACTGTTCCCAGCTGCATCAGCTGGAAGTTACTCCTGGATTTTTGTCACATAACGCCACTACCAAGTGTGTGGGGTGCTCACATTTTCCCTGGGTTTGCATCATGGAGACTTTTAAATCTGCATTAAGTTTGACCAGAGAACTGCCCCCTTTTAATTTTCCTTTGAGTTTAAACAATGTTATAGACTGTAGTCAGAGTACCTAGTCTGTTAGCAAACTATAGAAATAATCCCTGAAAGTATAGTCTTTATGTAGATTAGTGTTCCTAATTTGCCAGTTCCAAAGATACTCAGTATTTCACTTTATTTTTCTGAAGCAAATACCAATCTTTAGGTGAGTAGTTAGAATGTCCCAGTAAAGTGAGGGACAGCAAAGGTTTCATAGTTTATGCTGAAATACGTTTGTTTTGGCCTTAAAATAAACATGGAGCTATTGTACTTCCCCTTCCAATCCCTTTCTCTTCTCTTGTTTCTCTTCCATTAGGTGGGGGCGGGGGAAGTTGGCATCTGAGCTGGGGAAGGAGCATAGGGCCCTGCGTCTGGAGTTGGATCCTAAGTAGTGTGGGCAGGGCCTCCCCAAGGAGGATTTGTGGCATGGGATGTCAAAACAACAAGTGGAGCGAGTGTCTTGGGGGCTGGATGGTGGCAGCAGCAGCCCAGCATGAGGTGTCGCAGTTCAAGCAGTGAAGTGGCCTTCTGTGTGTGTGGGCAGCCGGATTAGTTACATAGTGGAAGCATTGATGAAAAAAGTAAATATTTGAGGACAATGAGAATAGGTTTCTCATTGTGAGAGAAGGGGATTACAAATATGTACACGGAGGCTCCTGGGTTGTTGGATTTAATTGGAGATGTGAATATGAATTTATGGCTTACTGTAGATGCATAAATGATGTAAAAATAAATATAGGTATAAACATGTGCATGTGTACTTAAACATATGTTTTCTAGCTCTTCTCACTCTCAGGGTCTGAGATAAGTATGTGGACATTCTAGTGCCCCAATTTTAGTTTCTAACTCTTTATTAAAAAGGGATAGTGTTTTTGGAAAAATGAGTTGATTACGGGGCTGGAGCAAAAATAACACAAGATGGATCAAAGACCTCTTGTGTGGCAGGTAAAGGAAGTGTACAGAGAATGGTGAAGAAATGGCAAACACCAAGGGAGCCTCCTTGAAGCAGCTTCCCAGGAGAACACCTAGGACGGCTGGGGTATCGAAATAAGCAATGATAGTAACAGATTACCCACACTGGGGATGAAAGGGGTCCACGAATCTTCATTAATACAAACAGAATAAATGAATGCGTTGAGGCTGGATACATGCTTCTTAGTTACAAATGAGGGAAGATGGTACCATGGAGATGTGTGCAGACATCAACTTAATCATGTGATCAAAGTTAACATCCCTGGCAGTAGGACAAAACAAATTCACGCATCATTTGTTGGGATGCCAAGAACACAGCATCATCACTTCTGTGATGTAGTCCTGCCGAAGAATCAGATAGTGAATCCAGTCAAGAGCACGCAACAATCTAAATTTATTTAAGTTTCCTCTGAGAAAGAACTGAAAATTCTTTCAGGAATTTACTCCATCTGTATTAGTTATCTACCGGTGCTTAATAAATTTCCCCAAACCCAGTGGCTTAAAACAACCAATATTCCCGTTCTCACAGGTCTTGATGGTCAGAGCTGTTTGACTGGGTGGGTATTTTATTTTTTAGGAAGATTTTCTTTAATGAATATAAATTTCATAGGTACAGGTTTTGGATTATAGCGGTTCTTCCCCCATACCCACCTTTCCACACCCAAACCATCCCACCTCCTACTCCCTCTCCCATCCCATTCTTCATTAAGATTAATTTTTAATTATACAGAAGATCAACTCTATACTAAGTAAAGATTTCAACAGTTTGCTCCCACACACACACATAGTATACATTACTGTTTGAGTACTAGTTATACCATTAATTCACATAGTACAACACATTAAGGACAGAGGTCCTTCATGGGGAACAAGTGCACAGTGACTCCTGTTGTTGATTTACAAATTGACACTCTTATTTATGATGTCAATGATCACTCGAGGCTCTTGTCATGAGCTGCCAAGGCTATGGAAGCCTTCTGAGTCCACAAACTACGACATTATGTAGACAGGGTCATAATCAAAGTGGAAGTTCTCCCTTCGGGGCTGGGTGGTGTTGGCTCAGGGTCTCTTCTGAGGCTGCCATTGTCTGAACACTTGGCTCGGAATGGGACTCTGCTTCCTCAGTGGTTCATTTACCTGGGTGGGAGAGGAGGCTTCGGTTTGTTGACAGGTGGATCTCTGTATAGGACTGAGTGTCACCCCCCCCCCCAACCCCTGCCATGACACGTGGACAGCTGGCTTACCCCAGAGCAAGTGAAGCAAAGGAGAAAGACCCAAGCCACAGTGTCATTTAGCCAATACTTGAATGTCAGCCTCTGTTTCTGCCGTATTCTAATCATGGGAGGTTGCTTACTAAGTCATGCTCACAATTAGGCCCTGAAGGGAAGGCATAAAGAATTTGTGGATGTAGGTTAAAACTGCACAAAATCCTTTTGTTTTATAATTTTTCTGCTTATTTTTCCAACATTTAATTTCTCTTTAAATGAGGAGATACCTTAATAAACAGAGATAACGGTAGCTGAAGGTTCTAGAAATTGTTATGTGGAGGTTAGAGTCAATGAGTCAATCTCAGTGAACCACAGGTGAAGGAAAACTTCAGATTTTCTGTTTCTGAGGAAATTTCAGATTACATAGAAATTATGATGGTTAATTTCCATTGTATTTTATTTCCTGCTACTATGTGATACCTCCTTTTGTTTCAAAGTTGAGTATTTATTGTTTTAAATAAGTACATACTATTAATACTAATAATACTATTATTATTAATATTAATAATGATTAGAAACAGTGATATGCAGTGAAGTGTAAAATACAGCTATATGACAAATGTGTGTTTATATACCCATATAAATGTATTATAGATTTTATTGTTTTCAAGAATTTATGGGAGGCCAGTACTGTGGTATAGCAGGTTAAGCTGCTGCCTCCTATCCAGCTCCCTGCTAATCTGCCTGGGAAAGCAGAGGAAGATGACCCAAGTGGTTGGGCTCCTGAACTGGTGTGGGAGACCCAGAAGAAACTCGTGGTTCCTGGTTTCCATTGGCCCAGCCCTGATCATTGCAGCCATCTGGGGAATGAATCAGTGGATGGAAGACTTTTTCTCTGTCTGCCTCTGCCTCTCCCTCTCTGTAACTCTGCCTTTCAAATAAATAAATAGATAAATAAATATTTTAAAAAGAATTTATGCCAAATAATTAACAAATAATAATACTATTCAATACTATAATATATGAAAAATAAAATAATTATTATCTTAATTTCCCTCTTATTCAACTTTTAACAGAGTTGAACATAATCTTTTCTTTTTTTAAAAAAATATTTTTTATTTATTTATTTGACAGGTAGAGTTACAGACACAGAGAGAGAAACAGAGAGAAAGGTCTTCCTTCCTTTGGTTCACACACCCCCCTACCCCAAATGGCTGCTGGGGCCGGCGTGCTGTGCCAATCCGAAGCCAGAAGCCAGGCGCTTCCTCCTGGTCTCCCATGGGGGTGCAGGGCCCACGCACTTGGGCCATCCTCCACTGCCTTCCCAGGCCACAGCAGAGAGTTGGATTGGAAGAGGAGCAACTGGGACTAGAACCCAGTGCCCATATGGGATGCCAGCTCAGCAGGCAGAGGATTAACCAAGTGAGCCACGGCACCGGGCCCGAACATAATCTTTTCAAAGCTTTCTTTTCTCTTGATTCAGGGACAACTGTATTCCTTTATCTCCCTGGCTCTCAGTGTATTTCTTCTTAATTTATCCTAAGGAGACTTTTCCCTCTAATTGAGTCAATACTAAACTCTCATTTCTTCCTCTTGGAAGTCAATCAACAATCAATACCATCAAAACAAAAATCTCTGACCAAGTCCCTTTTGTAAGATTTTTCATTGCCCTTATACAAGCACAAATATCAACACGCACTACTTATCTGGGGACACAGGAGAGCAGCAAACAACAATGGCAACAGCAGCAGCAGGGGCATCAAGCACACGGGTGACAGCCAAGAATCCTTTAACCTTGACTGAAAGTGCTTGCTTTATTTGCCCTCCGCCCGCATCTCTTGTCTTACTTCTACCACCCTCCCAGTCACTTACGGAGCTTAGGGTCTTTTTCATTTGCTCCCATGGGCCAAATATCTTCCCATCGCAGGGCCTTCACGTGCATTGCCCGCTGCACTCTTCCCCACCTGCCTGTCTCTTCCTTGCCTAGCCATCGCCCATCCAGCTTGCAGCTCTTACTTCCTCGGTAAGAGGAAGAAAAGAAGCACTCCCTAACCCCTCAGAATAGAGTTGAGTTCGTGTGCTATACTTTTGTGGTACTTTATACTGATTTTCTTTTAGTATGGATAATCTTTATCAAGCAATTTAATGGTTGGCTTTCTTCTGCCTCCTCTGGCCCCCACCAGTGAGGCTATCCTGTTCCTGGGGCCACTGTGCAAGAACTGGGGCAGCAGAGGAAAGAAGCTCACTGAGTTTTCCTGGATGAATCATCCTTTTTTTTTTTTTAAAGTATTTATTTATTTGAAAGAATTATAGAGAGAAAAGGATATGTGTGTGTGTATACACACACACACACACATACAGGCTAAAGCCAGAAGTCAGAAACTCCACCTGGGTCTCCTACATGGGTGGCAGGGGCCCTAGTATTTGGGCCATCGTCTGCTGCTTTCCCAAGCCCATCAGCAGGGAGTTGCATTGGAAATGGAGCAGCAGGGACCGGAACTAGTCTCATACGGGATGCTGGCATTGCAGGTAGCAGCTTAACACACTATGTCACCATGCCATCCCTTAGTTGAGTCATCTTTACCACCTATGTGTCCTGTGCCTATGGTAGATGGTCCCTGGAAGATAGTGGCACGAGCCTACAGGTCTTCACACCTGGTGTTCACATCTATAGGTCCATCTACATGGCTTTCCCTCACTCTCATAGTCTTCTTCCCTACAGACCCCTGATTAACCACCTGCTGGCCAGGCATCTCTGTGTATTCTCACCTCAGGCCATTTTCATCTTCATAGAGAGTCAAGCACAAAGTGAAGCACACAGGACTGCCTCCCAACACCATCCAGGGCCTCCTCTGTGATGGCCTGTGGTGTGGGAGGAGCCCATTTCACCCTGCAGACATCGAATCACCCCATCCGTGGGTCAGGTCAGACTGTTTTCTTCTCTTCTAGCCTATGGAAGCAGAGGCCTTGATATAACTGAGTATTAGTGTAAGGATTCTGGGACACTGCTTGATAAGTTATGCGCTGTGGATCTGCTTGGCTCTGATCTAGAATGTTCCATTTCCATAATATGATGGAGTGCTAATGTGCTCCCTTCTCCAGTCTTAGGACTTGATGTGAAATCTGCATTCAGGTGAATAGCTCAAGTTGCACACTCACTCAGTACTCTTTGGTTGAGGGTTCAGTCTCTAGGCACAGTTGCATAACAAGGTCCACTTCTGGAATGGTGAGTATTTCTCGTTAGAGAAGACATAGTCTTTGTCCATGCCTGTATGGGTTTTCGCTGTGACTCTTCAATGTGAGCTTGCAAAAAACTATGCATGGGGCCAGCACTGTGGCATAGCTGGTAAAGCCACCACCTACAGTGCTGGCATCCCATATGTGCACCGATTCGAGTACCGACTGTTCCACTTCCGATACAGCTCTCTGCAATGGCCTGGGAAAGCAGTAGAAGATGGCCCAAGTCCTTGGGCCCCTGCACCTGGGTGAGAGACCCGGAGGAGGTTCCTGATTCCTGGCTTCAGATCGGTGCAGCGCCGGCCATTGCAGCCATTTGGGTAGGGAACCAGTAGATGGAGACTTCTCTCTCTCTCAGCTCTGCCTCTCTGTAACTCTGCCTTTCAAATACATAAATAAATCTTTTTTTAAAAAAAGGCTATGCATGACATCCTCATGTTCCGCAGGTGGCGGTGGCACCGTGGATCTGCTGAGTCGTATGATCTAAGTGCCAGGGGTGCTTGTTGTACAGCTTAAATCTGCTGCAATGCCTTACTCAGAACTTGTCACTGTCTGAGCCAACTGATATATGAGTCAGAGTTGCGTTCTTAAACGTGGAAGTGTTTTTCCCAAAGAGAATTACCAGGCATTATGCCTTACTCAGCAGCAAAAGTGCAAGGAGTAATAGCTGGCCCATTTCTTTGGGGGTTTCTTAGCATGTCACCAGCTCATGGGACCCTGAAAACATCACCAGTGTGCAGGATCCTGAATAAAGGGTTAATCGGCCAGCCCCTGGCCTGCATATGCTTCATGAGGACATTTCTTACAAAGTCACTTCTGGTCCCCACATCCAGTTCGAATGACGTCATTAGTAGGTGATATTCTGCAGGAGGTCCAGATGGTTAAAGTCTCTTCATCAGAAGAAACACAGTACCTTAACCCCACATGCAAGTCCCTTTTTCCACTTAAGGTAACGCAGCAATCGTGGGTTATAGGAGACAATACTCAGACATCACTCTCTCCATTGACTGAGCCCCTGGAAACTGCTGCCACAGATCTCTGGAAGCTGAGGTCTCTGCTCGCCTTTTCGGCTTTGTTACCCAACGGTGCAATTACATCTGCTTTTTGTCTGACAGTTAGGTGACAGTGCCTGCCTGGCCTCTGCTATTCCAGAACCCTCCCATCTAGGTGACACCAAGTAGCTAATTGCATGGGCGCGCTCCTGGTGGTCCACCCGGGGTTCAGAAGGACAGATTCCCCAAGTTTCTCAACAGCACCGTTGTCCTCCGTCTAGCACTTCCCTTTTTTATTAAGTGAGGGGAATGTCCTCTGGGAAACAGTCCGCTGGTGGAGTCTTGGACTGAAGCATTAAATGCATCCAAGAACATACTTCCCTAAGTCTTTTCTGCCATTAATCCTTCTAGGTAATAATCCCGAGTTATGGGAGAGTTCTCATTCCAGATCCATTCTAAGGCAACTTCTTTGGATTCCTGTCAGTAGATAGCAGACAGGAATTGTAGAATTTTGGGTGACTAATTCCTTCACTCCCCACAGAAGAACACTAGTTCTTCAGGTGGGCCAGGCTGAGGATGCTACCCTAGCTTCATGCATACAAACTCTGAGAAGGGCAGGGCAAATCTTGATGTAGGTGACTGCTCTCTTAGGAGGGATCTTACTCCCATGAGATCCCTGCATGGTTTCCAGGCAAGGGAGTTTGTGTTTCTGGAATATTGGATAGGGAGTCACTTCAGGGGGCCTTGATCATTCTGCAGATTATGGGGATCCACGCCAAACCCTCCCATAGAAGGCTGCATTCTAGTCCTCAGGCTCTCATGTCTTCTATAGCAGAGTCTTGAGTTTAGCATAGTACATGTGTCAGAGTTGTGTAGTTAGCCCTCTCTACAATTCTGCTTCTGTCATAGTCAGACCTGGTTTATAGCCTACAGTTCCCTCTTGCTACGGTAGATGTGGGTGTCACCGGGATTTTCTGAACTTTATGTTTGTCTTGAGTTGGTAACTTGCTGACTTGAGTCACCATTTTCTTTCAAGAACATAGTACTTAAGCCACCTACTATCTCTGCAGCTCTTTGTGACAGTCACTGCTGCCATCTCTCTCAGTTGGCAGAAATATTGCATAAACCCAGCAATCCCCTTTCTCCTGCATCCTGTCCCAACTCGCTATGGATGGAAGACTTATTGATAGTAACCCTATTAGTGATAGCATGCCAGGAGTTATCACAACCCACTTAAAACTAACAATGCAATATTTGTTGCTGCTGACTTTGGAGTGGCTCAATCCAGAAATCTATACAAGGATATGGATCTTTTCCAGTACAAAATATTTTAGTTCATATTCTTCCAAAAGCAAATCCTTAGGCAGGGATTCAAGTAGAATGGCAGTTGTTTTAAAATTATTTGTTAAGTTGTACATGTTTATATCTAAGTATTTGATGGTGTGCATGCTGAATATCATAGTTAATTGTTGAAATCTCCCATTATGTTACATGAAAAAATAAATTATACATGAATCAAAGAGCAGATATAAAAATATAAAATTCAAAACATCTGAAGAATGTAAGCAAGTTGATATCCAGGCTATGTCAGGGAATTATATGCATAAAATCACTGCAAGATTTAATAATTCACCAATTAATTATATTACAATTTCAAATTAACAATACTTTTTAATAATGAGAAAATTCTACAAACTGTAGTACAGAGAAACAAAAATAATCTTTTTCATGCACAATTATTATAAAAGTGAAAAGTAAATAACAGGTGCTGGTGTTGCAGCACAGTGGGTTAAACCACTGTGACACTGGCATCCCATATGAGCACCATTTTGAGTCCCAGCTGCCCCATTTTCAGTCTAGCCCCTGCTAATGAATCTTGGAAAGTGGGAGACCCAGACGAAGTGCCCAGCTGCTGGCTTTAGGCGGGCCTAGCCATGACCGTTGCAGAGTGAACCAGCAGATAGAAGACCTGTTTATCTTTCTTTCTCTGTTTCCCCTCTCTCTCTTCATAACTCTGCCTTTCAATTAAATATCTAAAATTATTTTTAAAAAAGCAATGAACTAGAAAAATATATGCAGCAAATTTTACACACAGTGAATTGGTATACATCCTATAAATGAAACTACAACATTTGGTGAGAAAATGACTATTTCTAGATAGAAAAATAGCCAAACTACAAGAGCTGGCACTTCCTAAATGATCAGTAAAAATAGTCCATAAAGATGAAAAAGGAATCAACAAGGAAATGCAAATTAAAAGCAAGATGACAGATATAACAAAAAGCATACACAGATGAGAGAAAGAGAAAGCAAAAAAGACAGTGATAAATGAAAGATGTCAACAGATTGTTACCAAGTGACACCAGATGGACAAGTGATAACTGACCTAGCAGCACTGGGGAGACCAAGGAGCAGACCATTCCCTGAAGCTGCTGAGCAGGTGGAGGCGCCAAGTATCCCCAAAAGCAAGGGTGAGGGGAGAATTGGTGGGAGAGAGACTGCAACTTGACCTTGCTGTTAATGTGCAGGCAAATCAAGGCATCTATGTGTTTCTAAGGCTCCTTTGTTATACTCTCTGTTCTAAGTGGAGCCCTCATCCCTCGTGGAGTAGTAAGTAGTAGCGATTGTTTCATTTACTCTTTGTCCAAGATTCTAGAATATTGTCATCCATACTGCTGCTATTGGAGCAATTTTATTTATTTATTTTTTGACAGGCAGAGTGGACAGTGAGAGAGAGAGAAAGGTCTTCCTTTGCCGTTGGTTCACCCTACAATGGCTGCCACGGCCGGTGCGCTGCGGCCCGCGCACCGCGCTGATCCGATGGCAGGAGCCAGGTACTTCTCCTGGTCTCCCATGGGGTGCAGGGCCCAAGCACTTGGGCCATCCTCCACTGCACTCCCGGGCCACAGCAGAGAGCTGGCCTGGAAGAGGGACAACCGGGACAGAATCCGGTGCCCCGACCGGGACTAGAACCCTGTGTGCCGGCGCCGCAAGGCGGAGGATTAGCCTAGTGAGCCGCGGCGCCGGCCTATTGGAGCAATTTTAAAAATCAGCATTAAGGGCAGACTCTTTGTACTTCCTGTGCCCATGATAAATCTGCATAGCTTCAGTCTCAGAATGTCTCCTATGTCTCAGAATGTCCATCTGAGAATGCCTCTTAGTGGGAGTTTCTGAATAATGATTCTTTTTTTTTTTTTTTGACAGGCAGAGTGCATAGTGAGAGAGACAGAGAGAAAGGTCTTCCTTTGTTGTTGGTTCACCCTCCAATGGCCGCCACAGCTGGCGCACTGCGGCCGGCGCACCGCGTTGATCCGAAGGCAGGAGCCAGGTACTTCTCCTGGTCTCCCATGGGGTGCAGGGCCCAAGGACTTGGGCCATCCTCCACTGCATTCCCGGGCCATAGCAGAGAGCTGGCCTGGAAGAGGGGCAACCGGGACAGAATCCGGCGCCCCGACGGGGACTAGAACCCTGTGTGCCGGTGCCGCTAGGTGGAGGATTAGCCTATTGAGCTGTGGTGCCGGCCAATAATGATTCTTAAAGCCAACTGAATTTAGGAAAATATGATAGCACTTCAAAATGGGATGAAAAGATACATTTATTTTGGGGCAAAAATTTTGAATACGTGTATATGTGGAATCTACAAAAAGTCCATGAACACTGCAAATTATGAAAAAGATTCAGGGATTTCAATTTTTTTCCACACCACAATATAATATATTTTTAAATTTTATCTATTTGAAATGTGAGGGATAGGACAGAGAGAGATCTTGTATCTACTAGTTCCCTCCCCAGATGCCCACAGTAGCCAGGACTGGGCCAGGGAGAAGCCAGGAACTGGGAACTCAATCCAGGTCTCGCACATGGGTGTAAGGAAGCCAGCTACTTGAGTCATCACCTACTACCTTCCAGGACATGCATTAGCAGGAGGCTGGAATCAGCAGTAGTCGAATATGGCCTGTGAGCATCCCATGTAGCATCTCAAGTGCTGCACCAAATGTCTTCCCCCCCCAAATAAACTTATATTTTAGAATTCATTTTTCATGAATTTTTCAAAGTGCCTTCACATAATGACAGTTCTTGGAGACAGTTTGTGAAGAAATATTCCAAATCTTTAAATACTTACATATTGAGCACTCGATGTGTCCAGCAAGCCAACATGAAAAGCCAAAGGCATTGAAGATTGAACTCTTGGTAAAACCCACAATGACTTCCCAATTCTGTTGGATAATAGGTAAGTTTGTTAGTGTGGCCTCCAGTGTGCCTGGACTGGTTCCTACCCACATCTGTAGCTCACCGCCTCCCATCCTTACCATTGCTTTCAGGATTCCTATCACCCGGCCCTGCTTTCGGTCCTTAGATGCACATCACCATTTCAGGTCGCAGGTGGCCTTTGCAGATCCAGCCATCGGAAATGTTCGATTCTCCCGATTCTGTTCTCCAGACATTACTTCTTGTTCTTACCTTAGTTCAGACATCACTTCTTCAGACAAGCCTGCTGTAGCGGATCATTTTCATTGTCACTGACTCCTGTCCTGAGTTGCTGATTCCATCCTGGTTGCGAGGATGGTTTTGTCTTTCTCTGACCACAGGGAATAAACCCCACGGCTTTGCTAACTGTGTTATGTCCTTTGCATAACTCTTCGAGCAACACGGTTGGCACTCAACCAACATAACTGAAAGAAAGAATACCTTCAAGGAGTTCACTCTTTTTTTTCTTTTACTAATTCCTTCAAAGAATTGGGTTAGTTGCTGCCAAAGTTTAATCTAGTAAAACAAAAAAACAAAAAAAAAAACAAAAAAATAAAAACAAAACAAAACAAAAAAAACCAATTCCATCTTTAGTTTCAGTTGATAGAAGCTTAGCTCCTTTTTGGGGGAGTGGAAGGTAAGAAGTTTGGTAGGATACTCATGCCAGGATTTGCTGTAGCCCATGATATATCCTTCTGGGATAATCTGTATATATTCAGTTTGAAATGAATGTTATTAAGTAACAAACTGCTTCCCAGCTGGTTTGAGTACTCTGGACTTGGAGAGTACTTGTCAGGCTCTACCTGGTGCAGACACAAACACACACTGTTAACAATGAAGAGGTCTTATAAATTCTGGACTTTATAAAGGCCATGAAAGGATTTGGGGGAGAAGAACTGAACCCACACAAAAGATTGCAAACCAATTGCAATTTGCTAAGCAGTCATTTTAAGCATAAGTCTATATTCAGCCCATTGGCAAGGACACAGGGCAGTGTTCCTCTGTTAGTGACTTCCAGTCTGTCGTGGGGGAGCTTGCAGATCTGTCTCCCCTGGCGCTGCTCAGATTAACTTCTTCATTCTTAACCCGTGGGCTCTACAGAATCCACGGACTTCCTTTGTTCCCCACACTGATTCAATGCCTTACCAGGTTCAGCTAGAACAATCAGTAAAAACGGAAAAAGAAAAGTGTTGCCAACAGTCGAGGTCTCCGTCTGTCTGCAAGTGTGCAGAGTTCAGACTCTAATAAGAGAAACTTCCCCACTCTGCCCACCATTGTGTCTACTGGCCCAGTTCCATCTCTGGCTGAAGCTTCTCATGTGAGTGCTCTGAAAAGCCTGGCACTCCTGCCAGCAATGGGCGTGGCTGGCCTGTGCATTCAGCCACCGCTTTCTGCACAATACTGCCTGCATGATTCTCCTCTGTCCTGTGTGTCTGTCTCGCACTGGGTAGTCTCTGGGTCCTGAGATGGCAATGGGTTTCTTGATCGCCTGTGACTTTTGGAAGAGAGGTACTATTTGCAGGTGGTGGTTAACCTGCAGGGCTCACTGTGGGTCACTACCACCGTCCCTGGGCTACCTTTGGCTGGCACTTCACTATATAAATGTTCCACGTCATCTGTGATGGAAACCCTCTCACTCACATAAATCTCTGAAAATGCAAGTGCAGACAGACTGCTTGTGCAAGTGATTTGTGTTTATGACCCAGTTTTAATCATCAAAGAAGGACATGGAGGGCAACCAGGCAAGTAATTTATTGACAAAACTTTATTGATAAAATAATTTATCAAAGTTTTATGAAAAAAAAATTAAGAATCTCTGAAAAAAGAAATGATTTCAACCAAGGCAGTAAGAAGTATGTGTGGGAGTAAGGAAGGGCTTTCGACTTTGGTCCCGTATGGAGGGGCTGTCGGGTACAAAGGAGGCTTGAGTCCTGAAAAAGAAACTGAGATGTAACAATGCCACTCACCAGGAAGGCTATGGAAGTCAAATAACACGTGGCAGGGGGTGACTCTATCTCCTGCCCAGGTGCATGCACCCTGCCACCTGTCCCGGCGTCTTAATTTGTTCCTGACTTGGGCCTGTCTGCTCTTTGCTCAGCTGCCATGACCTGCAGACAATCTTGGTCCGTGTGCTTGGTCTGTCTTTCCAGCAACAGCTTTTCTCCCTGGCATGGGCCTGCTCTTTGCTGGCCCTCTTGGCTCCGTGCCTCTGACCTTGGGTGGCTGAAACTCTGAGTCTCTCTGGCGCCCTTCCCACAGCAAGTGGTGACTGTAAACAACTGTTGGAAATTTTTAAGCTTTCTTTTCAGGTATTGAAATAAAACATGAATATGACAGCCTCAGGAAAAGAATTGGGCATTTCTCAGTTCACTGCATGAGTGTATTAGGTCAGCCATCCTGACACATAGCAAGGGGGACATTGTGAATTATATTCTGTGAATGTCCTTATTTGGTATAAAGATAGTTATAAATGTTGTCTTCACTGAATTACACCATCACGTGACAATAGACCCCTCCTCACTGTGTGATCGTTATCATGGATCCCACATCATGTGATGTTAATATCCCCGGTTTTAAGAGAAAATGGTATGTATGCATGTATGAATATATATATGTATATATATAATCTACAAATTAAATGAATATGGGAAATTATTAAAAATTGTTAAATATTAAATTTTAAAAAATGAAAAAATATATTGGAAATTGATAGAAGAAATACTGAATGAAAAATTTCTATAATTCATTCTCCTTGTTCTAGGAACTTGAGGAAGGGACTATAGTTGAAATGTTCTCTTCTAGACTTAATATGACAGAGCTTCTAGCATCCTAACTTTATCAGATCTTTTATAGGTAATCATCAGGATTTCCTCTCATAAGAATTGTTATAGAAACTTTTAAATGTTAATTTTCATTATTTTGAAAGGCACACAGAGAGAGAGAGAGTCAGAAAGAGACATAGAAAAGCTCCCATCTATTGGTTCACTTTCCAAATACCTGCAATAGCCAGGGCTTGACTATGCCAAATCCAGGCATCTGTAACTCAATCCAAGTCTCCCAAGTGCGTGGCAGGGACCCAAATACTTGTGTTGCTTTCCAGTGTTCTGGAAGCTGGTCTAGAAGCAGAGGAGTTGGAACTCAAACCAGGCACGCTGATACGGGATGCAGGTATCCCAAGTGGTGACTTAGTGGCTGCACTTGTGTCTTTTAATAGAAACTTTACACTATTCCTGGAGGTAGTTGCTAATACGGTCTTAAAGAAGCTAGTGAGTTGTCATAGAAGGATCTCCCTTTTCTTAAATGATGGCTGATTCTCAGTAGCTCCACAGACGATCTATTTAAGCTTCTACACAGGATTGAAATAGAGGCAGGGTTTCAATCTGGGATGGAGCAAGACTGCGCCAGTGAGACGGAGCTCAGATTAGGTTTTACAATCTGAAAGCCATATTGAACATCAGAAATGGAAGGCCATGGCAGGGCTTCACAGAGTAAGATGGGAAAAATGGTGGCATTCCCCACTGTTGTGTAGATATGACTCTGTGTGGATGTGTGTGTGGATGTGTGTGTGTAAGGGGTGCATAATGTGGCTTCTAAGCCAGGAATACATCTTATCACTGGTCAGTTAGAGAGGGAACAGACAAATCAAAATCAGAGAGGCAAGAGCCAGATTGGCTGAGACAAACTGCCAAAAGAAACGTGTCCCCAAACCCTTGCTTTAAATGAATGTCCAGGAGTCTCCCCGGCCCGCTCAGCTCTCACGGGTCAGTGGTCAGGGGTGGCTTGTGTTTGGGTTCACCGGGCCAGTGCTTCCTTTAGCTGACCCTCTCACTCTTGTGAGAGACAGGGTCTCTGTTGGAGCTGTTGGTGATTCCTCTGGCATCTGGAACCCAGGGGATTCCCTGAATCACCGCGGTCTGGTTTTCTTCTAGGGCCAAGAATGGCTGCTCCGTGATGGGCTTGAGGGGCCGGCCAGTACTCTGGTGATGAATGGTGGCTGTCTATATGACAGTAGGGCCCCACCCTGGGTCCTCTGAATTATATCCTGGTCATTTTGTGAGGCATCAGCATTTCCATACTGAAACCAGCTCTCCAGAAGAGCGTGCACCTGTCCTTTGTACTATTCATTTGCCCGGGGAGCAGGAAGATGGGAATGAGGGCACCCCTCTGGTAAATTCTAGTACTGTATATGGTAGGGAGAAGAAAGGACTCACGGAAAATGGAGTGATTGAAAAGTAACAAAGTTTACAAAGTGCTTGCACATACATGTTCACTTAATTTTCACAACAACCCTGTGAGGTAGGTACAGAATGTAATGTTTTACTTTTTATTTTGCAAAGAAAGACACCAAAGACCAGAGAGTTTAAGTGATCCGCCCACAGTCTTCGTAAGTGCCAGGACCCAAGCTTGAAGTCATGTCTTCCCACTTCAAAGCCTGGTTTTCACTGATGAGCAACTACAACATGAGGGTTACCAGTGTGGTGACAGAGGGGACATGGCTAAGTAAGCAGACATCTTGTTGGAAAGTCAGGTGGATAGCAATAGTACATGAGTAACCGGAGTCCGCTGGTTCACCATTGCAGCGGTTCCACACTGGCCTGCTTCTGGCTTTCACTTTTGGGCTGCTTTGGCATATCAGAAGGTCATCTCTGAGCGCTGCTGGGTTTGTTCCTTGGGTGGTCAAGGAACGGAGAAGGAATTCTCGGGGCACTTCTTACGCTGCTTTAGCGCTCATCAGGCTGTCGAATTGTCTGGCTTGCCCATTGCAAAGTAAATTCCTTAGGGTGAGGATTGTGACTTAGTCATCATTTTATTCTTAGAATTTAATATAGAGCTTGGCACATAGTAGATCCTCAACAAAACTTGATGGAGTTCACGAAGGGTTTCACGTGATGCGTCTTATTCTTACTTGTAGGAGATGATTTGTGTGGAAGAGGTATTAGAGTGAGTGTGGAAGTGGGGTGGGGAAAACTCGGTTACCTTGGTGGAGGGTAGTACACACAGGCACTATAATTCCAGGCTGTTATCTCATGATCCACATGGTATTTGCTACAATGACAAATCTAAGTGTGGATTCAAACTGGAGGTTCTACACCAGCCATGAATCCATGTAAAACATGAATCCATGTAAAACATATGTGTTAGCTTGCCTCTGGGGGTGAAGGCATGTCCCTTGGCATGAAGGAGGGTAGATTATTTTGGCAAATATGAAGATAGCATTTTAGTAGTTTGGAGAGAAATCTGTGATTAAAAAAATCCCCAAAGATGATCCCCAAGTGATTCAATGAAGGTTGGAAGAGGCCTCTGTCTTTGTTAGAGAAATTCTGCCAAGGCACATTCTCCTTGGTCCTCCACGTCTCCCTGGGTCCTGGGCCACTGGGAATTCCGACACTCAGAGTTGAGACTGTGGTGAATCTTGAACAGGTAGAACTGAGGGCAAAGATGCTGTGGTACAGGCCTGGACCTCAGCATGCCTGCGCTCCACCAGGACACATAGGCAAGAAGTCCCCTGCGTGGAAGCATCCTCCTAAGGCTGATGGCCTGGCACAGCCACCACCCATGGCTAAAAGCAGCCATCCTTTCCTTACCCTTCTACAAGTGGATTACAGCAGGGATTTCTGGGTGTCACAACCTGGTGAGTTCAGCTTCCTTGAACTGAACAGCAGTTTGAATTTAGGAGACAGTACAGCAGCTCACCAGTCTTGAGTACAGGATCTAACTTGTCCTGAAATCAGCAGGTGGGGAAGAGTCAGCAGCTCTGGTGCTGGTAGAGGTTATGGGTCGTCTAGAGGTCCTCCGAGTTGTGATGACTGTGGCAGGCTGTGACTAGGTGCCTGGCTTCTCCAGGGATTGCTGGCAAGTTTCAAACAAGGCCTTAATGGCCAAGCATTGCTTCCTTCAGATATTGTGGTTTCATTCTGCAGAGATGAAGCCTGTGGGAAAACAAAGCACAAGGTCATGCCACGGTTGATGTGGCTTTCCATAGACCTATCACTGCGTGCAAGGCACTGACTTTGTCCTTCAATGTTCATTTTAAGCAAGGTGAAGCGATGTCAGCCACGACACACCTGCCACTTAGGGCTTTGGAGGTTTTCTGGACCCTAGGCGACCATCAGGAAGTAGAGTATATTGGCTGCTGGTTTGCTAGAATCTGTTCCAGGGGAGATTTGGAGTTAAACCAGGACTCAGTTAGAATACTTTACACTGGATAAGGCCTTGGTTTTCTTCACCAGAAAATAAAGTTGCTGTTGCTCTCACATGGAGAGCAGAGTGTTCTGCCAAGGATGGGATTGATACCAAATCCTGGATCCTATTTCTTAGATCTTGAATCTCAGATCTTGACTTGGTAATTGGTTCCAGATCATGCACAACTTTCAAACAATTATGATTAATAACATATATATAAATCTTCCTGAAATTATAATCACCAATAAATTTGATACTATTAAATGCATTTTACCCAGTTAACCATATGCTCTTAAACAAGGAACTTCCTTCTCTCTCAAAACCTAAAGGGTAGACTTCATATTTAAGCCATTAAATAATATAATCATAAAACTTCAGGTCAACAGCAAGAAGCTTAAACATGCACACAAATGAAGAATCTTCAGTTTAGCCAGGCTCAGAAGGGGTCAGTGTGATCCTTACCTCAGTGTTCTTGTCAGGAGAACTTGTGCATAGAGTTCATGTTTATCAACAATCTTTGCTAGTATTACAGGATTAGAGAATACTGAGTGTTTCCAGTAGGGTTAGTGGATGAATAGTACATGTCAGTTAATTGAAATAAATAACCAGTTAGTTCAGTAGTGCAAATGGGTTCAATGAAGTAAGTGTGCAAATCTGATCAAAAGGCCTTAGACCACATCAGAATTTCCCGTATAAGCTCATTGAACACTAATTCCCCAAACTAGATTTTTTGTCATTAAGTGGACTTGGAAAGCACTCTTTTTAAAATATTGATTTAATTTCTTTTTACAAATAATATTTATTCATTTATTTGAAAGTCAGAGTTACACAGAGAGAGAAGGAGAGGCAGAGAGAGAGAGAGGTCTTCCATCCGCTGCTTCACTCCCCAGTTGGCCACAGTGGCTGGAGCTGCACCTATCTGAAGCCGGGAGCCTGGAGCTTCCTTGGGGTCTCCCATGTGGATTCAGGGATCCGTCTTTTTTTTTTTTGGACAGGTAGAGTTAGACTGTGTGAGAGAGAGACAGAGAGAAAGGTCTTCCTTCTGTTGGTTCACCCCCAAAATGGCCGCTACAGCCAGAGCTATGCCGATCCGAAGCCAGGAGCCAGGTGCTTCCTCCTGGTCTCCCATAGGGATGCAGGTGCCCAAGCACTTGGGCCATCCTCCACTGCCTTCTCAGGCCACAGCAGAGAGCTGGACTGGAAGAGGAGCAACCGGGACTAGAACCCGGTGCCCATATGGGATGCCAGCGTCGCAGGCGGAGGATTAACCAAGTGAGCCATGGCACCTGCCGCAGGGGTCCATCTTCTGCTGCTTAGCAGAGAGCTGGATCAGAAGTGGGCAGAGAGCTGGATCAGAAGTGGAGCTGCCAGGAATAGAACCGGCGCCCATATGGGATGCCGGCACTGCAGGCGGTGGCTTTACCCACTACGCCACAGCGCAGGCCCCGGCCCCGGAAATCACTGTTAATAGCTACTTAGCTTGATGACTTAAACTACATATTTTAAAGGCTCTGAGAAGACCTTTATTAAATAATGTAATTTAACTATGCTGTGTTCCCAACATTTCAAAATGGAGTTAAGTTTTTGAGTAAGTTTTACTAATGTCTTGTAGAACTGGTGCTACAGTGAACATATTTTAAGGAAATGTGGGCTGCTGGCAAGAAATGTGAATACTGTTAGAAATTTACCTATTTTTCTACATTAAAAATTAATAAATTTAGCAATTACTAATTACTTCAAAAGTAAGCAAGATACTTTGTAAAACAGGAAAGACTTGCATGTTATGAATCTTGCCTCTAATAAACTTGTAATCTGGTTAAGGAGATTTGTCTGATACATTAAACAATCCACATAACCAGATACGAAGCTAAATAATGCAGGCTAATAGACATAGTAGTTTCCAAGGGAATGAGATAAAATGTTGGACTAATGAAAGAAGAAATCATGGAAGACGTAGGGCTGGTTTTGTGGGTTGGCTAGGATTTTGCAAGATTGAAGGCATTTTTAACTGAGGGCAAGAATATGCAAACTTGCAGGGTTCTGCAGTTCCTATAAGCAGGAAGTAGAATGGAAAATAGTACTTTGTTAGCGTTGGTTGTATTGTAATCACTTAATTCTAACATCTGGAGATATTCTCACTGAAGAACAGAATGGTCTAATAGAACGATTCTCTTTTATTTGTCCTATACTTCTATTAGAGATCTTCTTATTTGGTACACTATAACCAGTTGTTTAATTGCTACCTATGATAGTCTTATTGGTGAGAGAAGTGATATTTTCCTTATTTTTGCATCATTGAAAGCTAGATTTGTGTCCAAAGGATCTGATCCATGGGGGGCCCTCAACAGATATTTGTGTACTATTTGAGGGGATCAGTGGAAAAATTATAAGGCAGAAAATTGTCTACACCAAAATGTATTTTTACATCAGTGAATAAATAATAGACTAAAAAGCACTAGAATGTGTAGGCACTTAAAGACCAGGTAGGAGAATAAGAAAGAGGAAATCAGTGCAGATTTTTAAGAGCAGTGGACAGAACTGTTGAAAGCACTATTTATGAAACATCAAAGGATAGTGATGTACAACAGTCAACTGTTGGAGTGAAGATGAATCAGCAGTCAGCTGAAATCATTGCTAAAGCATCCTAGTTCTAAGAAAATGAGGGTCCAGAACCAAATTCTGGGCCATAGGAACCCACAGGAAAAAAAGAACAAATGCCAAGTTGATTGGTTTCTGCAGCTGGCTGATAATAGCAGATCATGGAGCAGCACAAATCAAAGATTTTTTAAGACTAAAGAGTCATAACTACAATTTATTGCATGAGTGTGAGTTTATATAGGGCAATTTGGTTCAGACTCTCATTTAATCTCATTTATTCCCTACAAGACTCCTGGGAGATGGGGGTGATGATCATCTCCATTTCATTGATGAGAAAATAGGCTAGAGGTTTAGGAATTTGCTTATGGGCACATTGCCAGGAAGTGGCAGAGTCAGGAATTGGGAATAGCTCCATCTACCAACACAGTTTATTCTCTTAACTTGGGTGAATTATGGAGCTAAGACTGGGTGGAAGGTTTTTCTTTCAAGTGATGAAAACATCACTTGAGGAGATTGGTTTTGGATATTTGTATGTTGAGAGGATCATGAAATGTGTTACTGAAAAGACAAGTATTGTATCTCCAGTAGCTTGGAAATGATTCAATAATTAGCTTTCCAAATAGTCTAAGGATATATCATTTAAAATAAAGCCACATCGGTCATGTGGAAGAGGACTTTGCTCTGTTAAGACAGGCTACTCTGAGGAGGCCAGGAAATGCCTGGTGGGATACATGCAGTGCCACAGCCTGGGGCTGTTTCCTAGAGGTAAATTACTATCTGCCGGGAAGCCTGTGGCATTCAGCAGTGTCACAGGAAACAGACAAGGCTGACTTTAAAGCTTGTGAAACTGGCAAAGTGAATTATTTGACCCTTTGGGTCACACAAATTATTTTTATTTTTAAGTTTTACTTATTTATTTGAAAGTCAGAGTTACAGAGAGGGAGAGACAGAGAGTAAAAGATCTTCTATCCACTGGTTCACTCCCCCAATTGCCACAATGACCAGGGCTGGGCTAGGCCAAAGCTGGGAGCCAGGAGTTTCTTCCAGGTCTCCCATGTGGGTGGTGGGGTCCCAGTACTTGGGCCATCTTCCACTGCTTTTTCCAGGCCATTAGCGGGGAGCTGGATCAGAAGTTGGAGCAGCCAGGATTCAAACCAGCACCCATAGGAGATGCCAGCAGCAACTTTAACAGCTGTGTCACAATGCCAGCTCTGGGCCACACAAATTCTATGATGTGCTTTTCTTCCTTTCTCCCCTAACTCATTGAGGATATAGGAGTTTTACAGTCAGGATACATTATCCCTTGGGATTGGATGCAATGTGGTGTTGGTTACACTGTTTTTGTTTTTAGTATTTAGGGAAGTTTTCTGTTTTACCATTTTGCATTTACACAGACTGAGAGGGAGAGAGAGGGAGGGACAATTTCCATTCGTTGATTCACTCCCCAAATACTCATAACAGCTGGGGCTTAGGCTGAAAATAGGAGACAGGAACTCTATCCAGGTCTCCTATGTGAGTTCCAGCATTTGGGTCATCATATGCTGCCTCCCAGGCACATTAGCAGGAAGCTGGATCAGAAGTAGAGGCAGGCTTCAATTCCAGGCACTCTGCCTACTAGATGCAATGCAGGTATCCTAAGTGCTGACTCAACCAACTATGCTACAACACCTGCCCCACATTTTGCAATGGTTTAATTGTTCATCAGAAAAAGTATGCAAGAAAAAAAAATCCACCACATAAATTCATATGGTACATTTGTGTGGTATTGAAGGAAGAAAAATTTACACCAGGATTCTCAACATTCAGAATGGTTATTCATATTTGATTTTTCTTTATCACTTCTCTCTCTCTCTCATACTAGATGAACTTTTGGGATAATCCATTGCAGAGATTCTAGTGAAATGATGTAATTTTATTTTGATATTACTGACATGCCACGGTATCAGAATTGAGTATGACTTTCCCCAAATTTGAAATTATTTGACATTTTAAATTATTGTATTTGCTTAAGAGAATGGAAGAAAATTGAAATCGAGGAAAAGCCTATAATGAACTTAAGGGTCACAATAGTTGTTGAATGCCATGAAATTTTACTGCATGGGAATGAGACCTGGGGATTCTGCTGTTCATTCCAGACTGTAGCTGATGGAACACTGTGTGTTCAAAGAAGACTGCTGAAGCAGGGGATGTTTGTCCAGAAAACCTGACACTCATCTGTGTGTTCTTATGAAAAGATTAAATTTTATACTGAATGTCAATTAAAAACTACAACCCATAAAAATTCATAACATAAACACAGAAAAGTAACATAAACACAGTAAAGCAAAAATTACAAAGCCCAAGGTAGCCAAAAAATGAAACAAATTAAATACGGTAAATATATATACTATTGAATTATTCTGGTAGCAAATAAGTATTAGCACATTAGATGATTACTTCCTAGGTGTTCGACAGAATCTTGACCTTACATCTGTAATAAGTTTATCTGTAATAGTTTATCTTTGATAACAAAGCTGGTACTGAAGTTCTGCATGGCGCCTGTGTAATATTTATGTCACTCTAATAAAATAGTCTGTTTGATAGCCTTTTCTCTTCTCTCCCTTTCTCTTTAAAATTCCTTTTGCAATTTCATCTTGTTGCATTAACTATTAATTTGCTTACCTCCAGAGCAGCCCAACTGAAAGCCCATTCCATGGCAGGACTCTCATGAGTAGGGCCTGGTGTTACACTTTCTGTCTCTAGACAATCTGTACATGCAGACCCGCAAGGCTCTGACCCCCGTGGGAAAGCGACATTTGTCAGAGGGGACTTCTCAATTGGAATACACTTTTAAAGAACACATAAGGTCAGAATTGGAGACCAGAACTTTCAAAAATAGAATTAGCATAGACTCAGAAAACATGTTTCTTATTCCTTCAGTTATTCGGACCATTTACAATATAAGTTGCATTTTTTATTCCTCATATAGAATCTGTACTGTTGCAGAGTTTTTTGACCTCCAGCTTTCGGCCCTGAAATATTAAACATGCACCACCAAACATTGCAAGTACAAGTTGAGAATCTCACATGCTTGACTCTAAGCACAGAACGTACAAATAAATATTGCAGCCAAGATGTTAAAGCAATGCACCCTCAGAAGATGTCCCTGTTAACACCAGAGATTAGTTAAATGAAAAAGCCTGCTAACTTTGTCTCCTTGCGCCTTTTGGTTGGTTGTGTTATGAAATGTTTTCTCTTTCATTCTCGTGAGTGATATCTCATGAAATCGGTTCCTTGTTGTGTACAATACAGCACACACACACACACACACTCACACACACTCAAAGTCAATGGCAGTGGGTGGTTTATGTCAGGGCTCGTTTTGACGCCCCCCTCCCAGAATAAGATAAATGTAAGTATGAAGAACTCCTGGGGTTGGCTGAACTCATTTTGTATTCAACACTCTGCCTGGCCCCTTTCTCATCTCTTTCGCTCTCTCTTTGTATGTTCAAGCCTACTTGAGTTTCTTTTTTCTTTTGTAGAACTTGGTTCTTTTGATGTGTTTCAGGGCACGCCCTTCGGCAAAGAGAACTTCCCAGGAATCGGAAACATAAGCACACAGGTCTGAAACAGCCACTGTACAATAGCCAGCGAGCCTCAGGCCCCGAGCTGGGTTTTCTTGCTCCCTAGAAAACACCAGCCCCGTGGGAGAGGGGCAAACACGCAGAAAGGGAAGCACACCATAATTGCGAGCGAGGCGTTTGGTGAGCTTTTTAACCGGGGTTAGCCCATGACAGCTATGTCCCCTGATGTATGCTTAGCTGCATTTAGATATTCAGTAATTGTACTCAATTTCCCCTCTAAGTAGGAATTGATTTGTTTCTGTTTCACTGCTGTTACAGCTTCAGTGTATCTGAGATTTTCTGTAGTGCAGAGTGCTTGGCTTTCCTATTTCTTATCATCATTTCCCAGCCAAAAGTGATGGGAGAAAGTGCAGTGCTTTAACTCCTGATAAAGGTGGAAGCAATGCTGCTGTGAGTATTGTGAAGCTGCTGTTAGAAGACGCAATCTACGTTATTAGTAGAAAGTCTAGAGAGGAGTTCATTAGTTTATATCCGGTATCAGTATTTTTATTTTCACACATTGAAAATGCTTAATAAGATATGTTATATTTTATTTAAAATATCTCTGTTTACTCACATATCATACTCTATGTGACAAATCTTTTCAGGACTATGTCATTGAATTAGAACTTGGAACTGAAAATGAAGAAAAACAGAAAATAAGGAAAAAAGTGCATTTTAAGTTTACATATATACATACCTATTCACCTTAAAACATTCAACTTAAACTCAATTTCAAATAATACTTAAATGTAATTTTTGCCCAGGTCTCTAAAGAAAACCTTGTATTCTAAAAACTGAAACTGCTCGAAAAAAGTAAATTTAAGCAGAAATTTGTTAATTATCTGGTTTGTTTTATTGACTTAGAAAATCCATAATTTAGATTGATTTAGAAATCTAAATTAGATGTATTGTTTACCTTTATGTAAATATCTGAATTCATTCTCATTTATATATATTGCTAAGCCTACTGAAAAAATAGTTTGTCACTAGCTGAATAACAGTGTTGGCAAAAAAACAGAAATTTGACCAGCAAAAATGGATTATTTTCTATTAAATTTAATTTAGTTTAGTAAGTCTATTGAGGTAATTATGTCTTTGTGCTAATGCCATTACCTATTAATTCTTAGGAAAATAATTAGGGGTATCGCTGAATTCATTCAGCATGTTTCAACATATTGTATGCTTGGGTAACAAATCGATCAACTAATTCCAACAATTTCTTTTACTCTAGTATCTATATCCTCAGCTTAAGTGAAAGAGAAAATGATTCAATTATTCAAATATTGGTAAAATACATATTTTAAGCAATCATATGTGAGGATTATTTTAAACAAACTGGGAATAATGATAAGATCACTTTTATTACTGTAATGTCTGTTAGTTCCTTCTATATGTTGCTGCATTACTGTTTATGGATATTAGTGCAAAATAAATGACAAGAAAAATTTGATAATCATAAAAGCTGAGAATTCACATTGGACATTTAAATGCTATCTACAAAGGTTTTTTTTTTTTTTTTGGCCAGGCAGAGTTAGACAGTGAGAGAGACAGAGAGAAAGTTATAGACAGCAAGAGAGAGAGACAGAGAGAAAGGTCTTCCTTCCGTTGGTTCACTCCCCTAATGGCCGCTGCGGCCAGAGCGCTGTAGCCGGCGCACCGCGCTGATCCGAAGGCAGGAGCCAGGTGCTTCTCCTGGTCTCCCATGGGGTGCAGGGCCCAAGGACTTGGGCCATCCTCCACTGCACTCCCTGGCCACAGCAGAGAGCTGGCCTGGAAGAGGAGCAACCGGGACAGAATCCGGCGCCCCAACCGGGACTAGAACCCCGGGGTGCCAGCGACGTGGGCGAAGAATTAGCCAAGTGAGCCACGGTGCCGGCCTGCTATCTACAAAGTTTAATGCAGGCATTTTTACTTAAAAACCGAATTCTTAACATAACCCAAATATGCAGAAGAGTATAAAAGCAGTCTTTTTGTCTTTCTGATGCAACATAAAGTTATCTTGTTTCTTTGGTCAATGTTACATAACATTTCTAGAAATTGGATGTTTCTTAATTGTTTGATCCCAAATTTGATAAGAGACACAGGTGTGTGTCAGGCATTGCAACACTTTGCAACTTTATGGTCTGTCTACCCACAAAGGGTCGTAAAATTTCCGGGTCCTTGTTTATCTACCTCAGCGCCCGCTGCTCAGGTCTCCGGCTCTGCGCAAGATTACTGCTATCACACCGTATCATGCTGATTGTCGTATCATATACTTTAATTGTGCTAGAAAATTCACCTTGCTGTGGTTACTGCGTTTTCTGCCTCTTCCTTCTTTCTGTACGGTGCTATCTTTGATCTATACAACGGCAGCTCAGGTAGCAGGCGGACACCCACTCCACAGTACGAGGCTCCAGCCCAGGAGCCACAGGTGCTATTCTTTTTAGAACTATGCGAAGTTTAAGAGAAATTCAGCCTTTTGAGACAGATTGATGAGTTGTAGACCTAGCAATGTTTGTGTGTATTTGATGACTAAAATAAGATTCCTTTAACTTCTTACTGACTATTACTATAGCCGTGTTAACAGAAACCACACACCAGTAAATGTATTCAAATATTTTTCTTCTTAAACAAAAAGCAAAACCAAGCAATTGGGTTATAAACTGAGTGAATTCAATTGAATTTTAAATTGTACTTTTAATAATAAAGAATGAAAGGATATACTTGAGATACCACATCCAGCTAAATTCATTACTTTTATTGATTAAATTTCTCAGATGAGGACATAATCTATTTCACTGGCTGGAATTGGGCAATAATTCAATGATAATTTTCCAAGTTTTAGTTATTCACTAGATTCTAACAGTTTTATTTCTGTTTATTTAAAATATATAATCACCTTGCTTTATTAATACTTTCAGTTATTTATTTCTTTTTTTAAAATAAGATTTATTTACTTATTTGAAAGGCTTAGTTTACATAAAGAGAGAGATGTGAGACACACACACAGAGAGAGAGAGAGAGAGAGAGCTCTTCCATCAGCTGGTTCACTCCTCGAATTTGAGTCCAAAGCCAGGAGCCAGGAGCTTCTTCTGAGTCTCCCACCTGGGTAGCAGGGGGCTAAGGACTTGGGCCATCTTCTACTGCTTTACAGGCCATAGCAGAGAAGTGGAGTAACTGGGACTCAAACCATATGGGATGCCGGCACTGCAGGCGGCAACTTTACCTGCTGTGCCGAAGCGCTGGCCCCTTGTTTCTGTTTGTTCACCTGCCCCTAAATATTGTCTATGTGGATATAAAGTTTTTTTTTTTTTTTTTTACAGTGTGGACAGTGAGAGAGAGAGACAGAGAGAAAGGTCTTCCTTTTGCCGTTGGTTCACCCTCCAATGGCTGCCGTGGCTGGTGCGCTGTGGCCAGCGCACTGCGCTGATCCGAAGGCAGGAGCCAGGTACTTCTCCTGGTCTCCCATGGGGTGCAGGGCCCAAGTACTTGGGCCATCCTCCACTGCACTCCCTGGCCACAGCAGAGAGCTGGCCTGGAAGAGGAGCAACCGGGACAGAATCCGGCGCCCCGACCGGGACTAGAACCCGGTGTGCCGGCGCCCCTAGGCAGAGGATTAGCCTGTTGAACTGCAGCACTGGCTTTTTTTTTTTTTTTTTTTTAAACAGCACAATGGGCTTGTGTTTATCAACTTTCCCCTTGTGCTCATACCTAATTTTTGGGGACTGTGGGGGCCGTGTGTTCCAACTGTCTCATGTAACTATTGAGGACGGCAGTCTTTGAGAGTTTGTGACTTGTGACACAATGCTGGGGACACAGAAGGCCCTCAGTAAAGATGTATCAACTGAAGGAATCAATGAAGAGTCACATGAGCAAATGTGAGGGTACTTCAGACAGTTCAAGAAGAACAGACTTAAGAGATAAGTTTATTCTGCTGCAGAAAAAAATCCGAAACCCACACATCTGAAGACTTTTAAAAAGTTCATGAAAAATGCACATAATGAAAAAAACCTATGCATGATTTTCAAATTATTTTGGACCAAAAGAAGCATCTTTTAAATCCATTTTCCACAAAGCTTTAGAAGTGCCCACCGGCAACACCAGGGGACACAACACCTGGCCTTATAGTGCCTTATTGATAACAACAGCCTTTTCTGAGTACTGTTTCACAGTCACAACAATTCTGTGAGGCGGCTGTCATTCGGAGGTCCTGTTCATTGTCAGCGTGAGTTAATGGGAGGGAGAAGGAGGCTGAGGATCTTTAAAATGGTGTGCCCCGGATCACGCAGCTAAGCTGTGGGAGAGCTGAGATTCATTCGTTTGAAAAAGATTAATTTACTTGAAAGTCAGAGTGACAGAGAGAGGGAGAGAGAGACATCTTCCATTCCGTGCTGGTTCACTCCCCAAATGACCCCAAGAGCAGGGCTGGGCCTGGCTGAAGCCAGGAGCCAGGAATTTCTTCTGGGTCTCCCTTGTGGGCTCAGGGGCTCACAAGTGGGCCATCTTCTACTTTCCCAGCACAATAGCAGGGAGCTGGATCAGAAGTGGAGCAGCCAGGGCTCAAACCGGTGCCCATGTGGCATGCTCTGGTCACAGGCCTTGCCTGCCTTGCCACAGTGCCAGTCCCAGATAGCTGAGGTTCGAACTCCTATTTTCTGAGCGTCATTGAATAGCCACAGTACCCATCTACCTCTCACCTATTTCTCTCTTCGTCTTGTCTTTCTCCACTTTTGGGGCATAAAAGTCAGGGACTGGTGCTATTTTTCTTTGTGATCTCAGCATGCTTGTATTGTGAGAGCACTCAACAAACGTCTCCCACGCAAATAAACCCAAGGTCTCCAGCTTCCTGGTCCAGCTCTTTCGGTCACACCAATGTCCATTCTGAGTGTGAGAAGTGACATTTGCAAAGGCAGAGACAGCCTGAAATCTTTGAAGTCTGGAAATTCTTCCAACGATTGAAGCTAGCGAAAGCTTTTCTGTGTTGTCAGTAACATATAATTCTTCTCTGGGATGTGGGTTGATAGGGACAGGCTAACAGTTGCCTTGATGCGCTTGCTGCAAATGTGCTGAATAGGATGTACTTCATGCAAAGTCTATAAACTCACACATGGACTTCAACACCATGCACGGAATTCAATCACAGTCAAGTGTGAGGTCCTGTCCCTGGCCCCCAAAGACAAGTGCCCTCCCACAGAGGGCAACATCCCCTGCCAAATCACCAAGGGCTGGGGTCTTGTGCTTGGTGTAGGGAAGGTGGGAAAAACGCAGACAATAGAATACAAGTGGATCCTGCTCCTACCATGGATGCTTTTCTGGGAAGAGTCATGGGTGGTTTGGCATCAGCCGCCACCATGATGAAATTGCCATGGTTAGTGAGTAGGAGGCTTTCTCTGTATCTTTCCCAAGGTAGACTCCCCCGCCTTGCAGCACTGGTAGTTACTGAGATGCGTTTTTCTACAGTTGTAGGCAGCACATGGATGGGCACTCAAACACACTACCAGGTCTTGATCTTGGGAGAACACCAACAGAACTTCTAGCAAAAGAAGTTTTCTTGAAAAACATACAACAGGGGTAGCAATTCCCTTGACCTAAAACAATGATATGTCGACATATCAATGCATTTTAACAATATTGTGATAATGCATTAAATTTAGGGGGTGAGTGGCTAACCTAGAGGTTAAGCCACTGAATAAGACATCTTGTCCCACTATGGAGCATCTGAGTTAGATATGGCTCTGGCTCCTGACTCCAGCTTCTTAGCAATGCAGACTCTGGGAGGCAGCAGTGGTAGCTCAAGCGATTGGGTTCCTGCTAGGGAGACCTGAACTGGCTTACCAGATCCTGGCCCAGTCTGGTTGTTGCAGGCTTTGTGGGGTGAAACAGCAGGTGGGTTCGCTCTCCCTCTCTCTCTCTCCTACTCAAATAGCAAAACACCCTTCAGACATGAATTCCCATGACTGCCTCATACTGGGCCCTACCTGTCTCTGATCAAATATTACTGCTTTTCCCTGTCACCTACTTTGCTTCCCTCACACCACTTCACTGTCACTTAGCATCCCAAGACAGCCTTCAAAGTTCCCACAGCCTGGTATATGAGTTCCATATGCTCCCCTCTGCTGAGTGGAGGCGGGAACTGTGGATAAAGTGAGATATCATTCCTGGAATTAGGTTGCTAACCAGGTGCTTTGAGTTAATCAGAAGCCAGACTAGCTGGGTGGACTTGATCTAATCAAGTGAGAATTTAAAAGAGATTTTGGGCTCTTCCAGAAGTCGGAGATTCACAGTCCAGAGAGGGCCTGTGGAAATGCCACTGTGAGTGGCCCTAAACAACAGCCAGCAGCAGAGCAGGGACCCCGGACCAGCCACAGCAGGGAACTGAATTCTAGCAACCACGTGAACTTGGAAGAGAACCCTGGGCTCCCCAAAGGGATGCAGCTCCTCCTGCTCTTTGATTTCAGCTGTGAGATGCCAAGTAGGGAGCAAGCTCGGGTCCCTCCCTGCCGTATCTCTCTAGTCTCCCCCCACCGGCTGTGTGACACCATTGCCTCATGCTGAGTTTACAGAGCCAGTCCATGCCCGTGTGGTCTTCCCATGGCCTGCTTGCTATTAATGTACTCACATTTAAGATCTCATCAGACAATGTCACACACTTGCTCCCGGAGAAATCATACTGTTCTCATAGCTCAAGGTGCCCAACATTTAGAAAACTCACCATGAAGCCTATACTTACCTGGCCATAACAGTGGTAATAAACAGAAAAAGGTTGAAGAAATACAGCAATTTTAACTTAAAAATTATACCAACGACTAAAGATAAATTTGCAATGTTATATTATGGATTTATTGATGCTTTTAAGTAAGTACCACGTTGAAATTTGAATTGTATGAGCCTGTCCTTAAGCACAATATATATTGTTAGCTTCCAGTTGATCTTTTCTGCCTCTTACAATTTGCACATAATGGAAATCTGGCACCAAAGTACAAAAGAAGTGATATATATGGCTCCTTGGTATAAATATAATACACATACACATGGTATATACAAAGTATATCTATTATATACCCACGAACCTATAATCTCCTTCGTGATGCTTCTAGAAGTCTTTTAAACTAACTGATTTCCCCAGAGTAATTTTTGAAAGAAATTTCTCTTGGCTTTTAAATTCATTCCTCTTGGTCATGCCACTAGATACTATAGTTATAACATATGTAAAATAAAGAAATACCTGATTTTTAAGTAATTTAAATATGTAACTGTGACTCTGCTCATTCTCTTCTAAATACTTCTACCTAGTGTAAAAATGCCTTCTTATACAAGTTACTGGTGTTCTAAACCCAAGCAAGAACTGAGTTATCAATTCTGATGGAGTAGGCCGAGAGTTTGTTTTCTCAAGTCAGGCAGGTTGTAATGCTAAGTAGTTTGTAGGAGTTCTTAATGATGATGAATGGGACAAAGTGAAAATGATGAGCTCTTCTCCCGTTGTTCTCACAATCTTCTCCTGAGGCTTCCATTCACGAAGAACATCCTCGCAGCACAACAGATGGAAGGACTTGTCAGCAAGGGAGGGGGAGGGGGAGAAAGAGGCGGAGAAAAAAAAAAAAAGACACTGGCCAGGCACGATTTATTCCTGAAGGGAATACGGTTATTTAATTGGAGCCTCATTATGCAAAACAAAACAAAAATTATCTGCAAGATGGCAAAGTGGGCCCCAGTGCAGCCTAAGTCAGAAACTGAGTTAGTCCGCTGCAGATGCAAGGAGTGTGTGCTGCGTGGCTTTGAAGAGAGCAGCACGACCCCCACCCTCAGGCATAAAACAACTCCACACAGACTCATTTGCTATGAAGGATGGGATGTGGAGAGGCCGTGGCGCCTGGGTCTCCGCCTCTCCACGGCTCCTTTCCCCAAGTCGTTCTGGTGGGTTTTTGTGTCCCAAAGTTGTCCCTTTGCAAACAACAGGTTGAATATTGTAGGTGTGGGTTATGAAAGTGTCCCTGGGACAATGGCAGTCTGTGTCCCATTTGTAACGCTTGGATTAATCTTTGGAAAGTGCACACAAAATGTGACATGATGTTGGCTTCCAACATTATTCAGTCTGCATAGCAGCAAATCCTGCCCTGTCTCCCTGGAAATAAAACTCCACAGACGTACCCCCGCCATCTAAAAGGAACCTATCATTTATGCTCAAGATCAGGGACACCCTGATAGAATTGCCTTTTGGAGTTTTGTTTTATAGTTTGGAGAAAAACTCAGGATGCAGACAAATTTGTTCTATCATCTCATTTATACAGCTCCCTGAAGGAAGGCTGCAATCGGGTAAACCACATTATTATTTTTGCAACAAATGGGAGACTTAAAAAATCCTTCGTCTTTTAAAGAGAATTCCACAGCAGTTTAGGATTCTAACCCAGAACTGGTCCCTAACAAGAGGCAGGATTATGCATTTCCCCTCTTTTCACCTCATTTTTCAGTTTTCGTTGTAAAGGCGCTGGAGCAGAGCACTGAGCTGGGAAAACAGGCTTAGTAAAGCATGCCAAGAAGAGAGGGGGTGCGCCACATTGGCTGCTTGTTTTCCTACATCCGGGGAGCTTTGGAAGCTTTGAGGCTTTGCTTCACCTCATGCACATTAGACAATTCTTTTAGCCTCTTGCTCACCAAAGTACTGAAGGCACAGGGAAATCCGAGACGGTGTTCCCCCAAATCATTTGGTTTTTGAGTGCACCCCAGGATCACCACTTTAGAAGACGGACTAGGACAATGAAACTCTAGAGAGGAGGGGTGTTAAATTGTATCACCAAGGGTTGTGATTCCCAAAGGACCAAGCTGGAAAATACTATCTTTCATTTAATATCAACTCCTCAATTTGGAGAGATTGGAAGTTGTCTAATAAAATAGAATTAGGAAAAAAAAAGCCAAGACATTGTTATGGAACAATGGTTTTTAATGTCTATTACAGACCAGTGTTTCTATGTGGAACCCTAGGACCAAATCACGTCAAGTGAAATTTTTCTTGCTTGTAAAACATCTCACAGCAGGTAAGGAATGGCTTCTCTCGGATTCTTCGGTCTAGACACCTTCATACACAGCTTCAGTAGGTAGACCCACCAAAACAACAAGGCAGGGGTGGTGTTTAGTTTAGTGTTCAAGGAGCTCTTTGGGATGCCCACATCTCGCATCAGAGCATCTGGATTCAATGCCTACCCCTAGCTTCTGATTACAACTCCCTGCTAATGTAGACCCCGGGAGGCAGGGGTGCCTGGATTTCAAGTAACTGGATTGTTGCTACCCACATGGAAGACCCGGATTGAACTCTTGGTTCCTGGCTTTGACCCGGCCCAGTCCTAGCTGATTTTTGGCATTTCGAGAGTGAACTCTCTCTCTCTCTCTCGTTCTCTGACTCTTTAATAAATAATAAAATGTAATAAACCCCACCAATATAAATTGAATGTTCAATCTTTGGTCTAGAAAATGCTTTCATTTCCCTCATTGGTTGCCTTTTAATCAGTAAATTACATAAATTTTAAGTCATGGAATAAAACACTGATTTAATTTGTGCTGCACAGTGAGAATTAGTAGTAAGTTTTGTTTGTAAAAGAACATAGTTTCCATTGAAAAAATAGGTAAGGAAAGTGGTTCTGGGGTGGCCACGGTGGCACTGGTTAAGCCACTGCTTTGGAGGTGCATATCCTCTATCAGAGTGCCAGTTCCGGTACCGGCTTCTCTGCTTGTGATCCAGCTTCCTGTGAATGCATCCTGGGAGGCAAAAGATGAGAGTTCAAGTGCTTGGGTCCTTGTCCTTCATGCGGGAGACTGAATGGAGTTTGGAGCTCCTGACTTCAGCCTGGCCCAGCTTTGGCTCTTGCATGCATTTGGAGAGTGAATCAAAGGCTAGAACCATGTTTCTCTCTCTCTCTCTCTCTCTCTCTCTCTCTCTCTCTCTCTTTCTGTGTCTGTCTCTCTGTTGCTCTACCTTTGAAGTAAATGAAAATAAACATTTTAAAAAAATAGTACATGTGGTGGAATGAGAAGGCCATGCCAAGGTGGCCACTGGCAAGCGAGAGTCAGTTACTCAGGAATGGCTTTGAAACCCACCTGGCAATGGAAACTGCCTGGCAACAGGCTGTGATTGGATGGCTTTGGAAACTGCCTGGCGACAGGCTGTGATTGGTTGGGGCATAGACTGCCCCTTGACCAGATTGGCTCGTCTTGGCTATATAAGATGTTGTACCAACTGAAATAAATGAGTCTGCGGGCTGCTTGCCTCAAGCCCGCTTTCATCCGACTCCCGGGGTCTGTGTGGTGACTCTGCGCCTCTTGGCCCCACCACACTCCTCTCAGAAACAAATCCACAGCAACATTGTTGAGAAATCAACTGCAACAAATGAAAATGAATATTTAAAAAAATAGTACAGAGGACTGTGGCTAAAATCCATGTTTGCTGATCATAATTTCCCTTGAATACATGGAAAAAAATTATCTATGGAAGCTGAAGTCCAGCACTGGGCAGAACCCATCTGGGGCAGGCATACTACGAAGGTGGAGAGAACAGGTGAGCCTGAATCCTTCTCTCCTTCCTTTCTGCATCCATGAAGATGACTCAAGGGAGACGGGGTCTGCACTCTGGGTTGCAAATGCCCTTGTTCTAGATTGCACATGACGCATCGGTGTGTCTTTCTCCTTGGACTTCACTGTTCCTGTGCAGTCAATGTCTGGTTGGACCTGGTTTCCAATAGTTACATTGATTTCCCTATTGAGAATTAAAGATGTGGAGGGGGTATACAGCATGACTTTTGTCTGAGGTGAACCAAAGAGCAAAGAAGAATACAGATAGTAAAGTAGATGGGGAAGAAAATGGCCCAACTCATAATCCACTAACTCAGTTTCTGTTGCGAGGGTGGAGGTCAGCTTCAACTGAGCCTGTGAGAGGCAGGTGGTTTGATGGGCAGGTGCTCGGACGGTTAGAAGCAGGGCTGTAGGATGTGTGTGTCATCCCACTAAAACTGTCACTGAGCTTCCAGTAGGAACAAACACCCTCCCCAAGAGCATTGAGAGGGTTAGAGAAAGAAGTGAGATTGAAACTGGGTTGATTTTAACTGGCAAGAGTCTGTGTTTCTGAAAATTTGAACAGTGGGTTGTGTTTTAGAGGTATTGTAAGACTGAATTGAAATTATGGAAATATTATGGACAATATCTATAAATATGTATATATGTATATACATACTTATCTCCATAACTTAAGAGAGCTACAAGACACAAAATATTACCCCCCACTGTCAATTTTTGGAAAATACACTGAATTATCTACATGTATAAGTTTTACACTGATTCATGTAAGAGGAGTGAACATTGAAACAATGTAAAGGAATTAAATGCTGTGTTTAATTATTACTAAAAAGAAGAAAGTATACTTAAGTCATTTCTTTTTCCAAAGAGGACTTGAGTCTTTTCACAAAATTGATAGCTTCTAGAAAACAGGATTCAGAGGTAAAAATCTCAACAAATGGTACCACAGTGCCACCATCTGGTTCTTTGAAACAGCAGGGAGGCACAGTACCGAGGAGGACAAAGTCAGCATTTTCTCTTTCCTAACAGCATTTGGGGAAAGGAAACGGAGGGACGCTGGTGCTGCGGCTCACTTGGCTAATCCTCTGCCTATGGCGCCGGCACCCCGGGGTTCTAGTCCCGGCTGGGGCGCCGGATTCTGTCCCAGTTGCTCCTCTTCCAGTCCAGCTCTCTGCTGTGGCCCGGGAGTGCAGTGGAGGATGGCCCAAGTGCTTGGGCCCTGCACCCCATGGGAGACCAGGATAAGCACCTGGCTCCTAGCTTCGGATCCGTGCAGCGCATCGGCCATAGCGGCCATTTGGGGGGTGAACCAACGGAAGGAAGACCTTTCTCTCTGTCTCTCTCTCTCTCACTGTCTAACTCTGCCTGTCAAATAAAAAAAAAAAAAAAAAAAGGAGGGACTTTTTCTGTAGTGCCTGGTGTTTGCTGATACTGTGGTTAACAAGGAATGTCCGTGGTGCAGAAACCGCCTCCATCTTTTTTCTTCTAATTTTATTTTAATTTAAAAGATGAGCACATTTCTAATAGATTAAAACCTTAAGGAAATGAAAATCTCTTCAAAACTGGCATTCTTTCTTCTGTTTTCTTTTTGAGAGAAAGCCACTTCTGTTCATTAGCTTTAAAAGCCTGTCATTTTCCTGTTAGTCTGGTAGAACTTCCGTAAATAGACTTGCCTCATTCACTTTCAACTTGCCCTTGGATGTGATCTTTTTATAAATTTGCAGAAGCGTCTTCAAGTTTTTAAAGCTCTAGACATTGAAGATAAACCACATTTCAATACATAATCAGAAGAACATAGCTGACACTGCAAGACACATCTGCTTTTAAACACAGCACGGAATGCAGTTGATACTTTGCAATACCGTTTATGTGTCTAAAATCCAGATGTCTTTTTCTAACTCTATATTGCTATGTCACAAGATTGTACAAAATTGCTAAGTCACAAGGGTGTCCAATGCATGTACTGTCATTTGTACACACCTCTCAAGAGAGGTCTTTTAGAATTAACTTACAGGATAAAATGTTAGTTTTTTTTTTTTTTTACAACGTTTTCCACTCCTGTAGCATCTATTAATTCTTGTCATATTAAACCAAAATGTCAGTGTAACACTGTTTTGAGCCTACTGTGAACAAGGAAGTGTGTTAAGGGCTTTCCACCTACTAAGGCTTGAAATTCAGTCTACAATACTGTGAGGAAGGACGTATTCCTATTTCTGTTGTATGTGTGCGGGAATCAAACACAGAGACATTGAGTAACTTGCCAAATGGCAGATTTGAACCCTACCTATCAATATTCTAAAAATACTTAAATATTTATGATCTTTTCCGTTATTTTTCTTTCTCTTTGCACATGACAATGTTACTTTAAAATCATTCTTAAAATATTTTCACAATGATTAAGATTTTTTGAGGGACAACCCCCACAACCACTTTGAAAGCAGCCTTCCCAAGGGATCACATGCTGTATGCTCAAAATAAGTGAAACATAAATGAACTTCTGGCAATACGCTTTCATACATTGGAGACTATTTCTATTTTACTCTACTTTCTATTTTAGGTTCTAAGTAATCACTGCAGATAACTAAATCATTCATTCTCATTTAACTATAGCGTGTTCTCAAGAGTAACCCAGGGAACCTGCTGTTTATATTTTGTCTATATACAGAGAAAGTGTTTTTAAAAATATTTGGTGGGGCCGGCGTTGTGGCCTAGTGGGTTAAGCCACTTTCTGTGATGCCAGCATCCTGTATGGGTGCTGCTATTCCACTTCCAATCCAACTTCCTACTAATGTACTTGGGAAAGCAGAAGAAGATGGCCCAAGACCCGGATGAAACTCCTGGCTCCTGGCTTTGGCCTGGTCCAGCTCTGGCCACTGTGGCCATTTGGGGAGTGAACCAGCAAATAGAAGATCCCTTTCTCTGTCTCTCCCTCTTTCTTTCTGTAACTCTTCCTTTCCAAGAAGTAAATCTTAAAAAAAAAAACTTTGTTAAAATGCTTAGAATTTTCTAAAATTCTCTTTGGATGTTGTAAATCCATTCTTTATCGACTTGAGGGAGTCTATGGCTGGTTAAGTATTACTAATAAAATATCATCCCAAACTACTTATATGCTGATCTTAGTTGAATTTTTTTTTCAAAATTAAAAAACATATAATATAGTCCATGTTATTCCAATGGGAATTAAAAATTTGGAGCTAGATAGACTGTTTTATCATAATTTCTATACTTCATGAAGAAAATTTTCAAGACATATGACACCAAGAATATCACATGATTGGGCCGGCGCCGTGGCTCACTAGGCTAATCCTCTGCCTAGCGGCATCGGCACACTGGGTTCTAGTCCCGGTCGGGGCGCCGGATTCTGTCCCAGTTGCCCCTCTTCCAGGCCAGCTCTCTGCTGTGGCCAGGGAGTGCAGTGGAGGATGGCCCAAGTGCTTGGGTCCTGCACCCCATGGGAGACCAGGAGAAGTACCTGGCTCCTGCCATCGGATCAGCGCGGTGCGGCGGCCGCAGCGCGCTGGGTGCGGCAGCCATTGGAGGGTGAACCAACGGCAAAGGAAGACCTTTCTCTCTGTCTCTCTCTCACTGTCCACTCTGCCTGTCAAAAAAAAAAAAAAAAATCACATGAATGTACTGTTTTGTGCTGTGTGCTGGACTGGAAAATCTCTTTTTACCAAAATCAAAGTAGGGGTCACTTGCTAAATTACCTATAGGAATATTGGGTAACAGGGAGCATTAGCTCTTTGCCAGGTCAATTATTTTATGAATTAGAGTTGTAATTGGAATGTCAACAGTTGCTTTATTTCAAAAAATCTAATTAGTAATTGGTATGCTACATGGACATTATGTTTAATATTTCTAAGTCTTTTTACATATAGATCTGGCATAAGTAACATTGCTTCTTATTCCCTATTATTATTCTTATTCCTATTATTACTAATTCTGATGAAATTTTAAAATGCAAATATTTCATATACCTATTAAATCACTCATCTAGTTATTTATTAATACTTTGAATTATAAAACAAAAAACTTTAGGTCATCTGTCTAGTATTTTACATGTTAACTTTGATTTTTGCCAATTTTTCTGTTATCTGTGTGTTGTGGCTATTGTCCAGAGGGTAGGTGGATATGAGGAAGATAAAGATTGTGAGGAGATAGAATTACTGATTTCTCTGTTCCCCAAGGACTCAGACACAAAATAATGAAAAGATGATTTGTTCTAGTGTCACTTTGCCAAGGCCTAGTTCAATTCAGGAACCTTGGAGGGGCAAGGCTGTAGTTATGAAGAGCCACCACAAGGGGGCGTAGATGTGATCATTTTTCCACTGGAAAAACCATGTGAAAACAGGACTTCTAGTGGGCTTATAGCCCACTTCATGTAATTACACCAGTGTTGATTAAATGATGTGGGGAGGTTTTCTTCGTGGGAGGATTTTTCCGACAGAATGAAGTTGCGATGTTATTCTTCCCAACAGGAAGCCACTAGATTTTTGGGAAATGTCCCTTGGATGACATTTCATTGCCCACTGAATAACTCCCTACTCTCATGCTGAGACTTTTTTTTTTTTTTTGACAGGCAGAGTGGACAGTGAGAGAGAGAGAGACAGAGAGAAAGGTCTTCCTTTTGCCGTTGGTCCACCCTCCAATGGCCACCGCGGCCGGCACGCTGCGGCCAGCGCACTGCGCTGATCCGAAGGCAGGAGCCAGGTGCTTCTCCTGGTCTCCCATGCGGGTGCAGGGCCCAAGCACTTGGGCCATCCTCCACTGCACTCCCTGGCCACAGCAGAGAGCTGGCCTGGAAGAGGGGCAACCGGGACTAGAACCCAGTGTGCCGGCGCCGCAAGGTGGAGGATTAGCCTATTGAGCCGCAGCGCCGGCCCCATCCTGAGACTTTTATCATCGTTTTTCTCCTGGATTTATTAAAATATAATTGGGAAGCAAAGAATATTACATATGGGATGCCCCCTAATCAATGTATACCATGTGGTATACAGTGTGATGTATTGATATGTGTATATATTGTGAAATGATTATGTTAAATCACCTATCCATCACCTTATGTACTTATTATTTCTGTGTTGAGGACTAAGAGGCTTATTGTGTTAACTTATCATTTGACTCTAATTCTCAATGCATTGCCAAAACGTAGGCTTTTGAGCTTCGGCATCCTGCTGTGTATATTCACTTGGTTAACCTTCACCTTAAATACAGCGCTTCTGAAGCCAAATGCCATTTTTCACCCCACATGTAAAATATTTTAGCTGAGTCTGCTGTTCATCAAGATGTCCTGCCTTGAGTCTCTGCATTGATGTTTGAGTCTTCCCTTTCTACAACTCAGCCAACGTTAGTAAGCACACACATGTGTTTTTACTTGAACTTGACCTCATTATATTGGACCTTGTCCATCCAATCATGGCGTTCAATAATTCAAACATTAGTCATTCAATGACTCTTATGTAAGCAGACACTGTTTTCAACACCAAGGAAATATTCATGCATAATCCAGGGAAGACCCCTGTCCTCTATTTGTTCATATTAAGGTGGAAGGAGCAATGCAAAATGAGTACGTAAATGACGTAGTGTGTTAGGAAGCGACATGTGCTGTGAAAAGGAATTGAGCCATGTAATGGGAAACGAGACATGGGGGGAAGGGCTCTCAACTTTAAATAGGGTTTGAGTGGGCCTCATGCATTGGATTTCGCCCTCATAATTCTTTTTAATGCTGTCCTTCAGAGGATCCTGTTTATTACCCTTGATCTATGCAATCACCAGAGTCTGTTGATCTTCACCAAATGTGTGTTCCTATACATTCCCCTTGCCATTTGCCTTATGTAGACTGTGATTGCTTGCTGACTACAAGGCCTCCATCTTGACCCAAAGCCTCTTTGGCGGTCAGGTCAGATGTGGGCATGGGACAAGCCAATGGATATGGGGGAAGGGTTGTGCGCTACATCCAGGTCTGGCTCATGAGAAGTCCCACAGCCCTCTGTGGTCTACTTCCTCCGCCAGCTGGGTGCACAAGATCCCATGGAGGGCTCCCAAGTCCCAGGGCGTAACAGAAGCACCAGATGGAAGGAACCTGGGTTCAGAATCACCACCTGGAAGATGACCCTCTGCTTGGCTTGAACTATCTGGGAGTGAAAAAGAAATCTTTTAAATAACAGGCAGCACCATTTGCCCTGACTCTCTCTACTTATCTGTTACTATGGCACCATTGTATAGTTAATTTTTATCTAGTACCACTCTAGTCATTCTGCTGTTTGTCCTACTTGCATTTAACCTACAATTCTCTGTTAAACACAACTCTGTCTTCTCATGGCTCAATAGAAGGTGCTGGAGCTGGTTGAAAAAATGACAGTGGTGCAGGGCAAGCCATGAAGAGGGCCTAGCCTCCAGCCTCAGCTGAGCCCTCAGAGCTGTACACAAGTGACTGTATTGTTCCAGTAGCTCCCCCATTCTTTTCTTTTCTTTTCTTTTTGACAGGCAGAGTGGATAGTGAGAGAGAGAGACAGAGAGAAAGGTCTTCCTTTGCCGTTGGTTCACCCTCCAATGGCCGCCATGGCCAGTGCGCTGCGGCCGGCACACCACGCTGATCCAAAGGCAGGAGCCAGGTGCTTCTCCTGGTCTCCCATGGGGTGCAGGGCCCAGGCACTTGGGCCATCCTCCACTGCACTCCCTGGCCACAGCAGAGAGCTGGCCTGGAAGAGGGGCAACCGGGACAGAATCTGGTGCCCCGACCGGGACTAGAACCCGGGGTGCCGGCACCGCTAGGTGGAGGATTATCCTATTGAGCCGCGGCACCGGCCATCCCCCATTCTTTATTCTCCTCAGATCATCGACCCTGGGCTGGCGTGGTGGCACAGCAGGCTAAGCAGTTGCCTGCAACGCCAGATCCTACATTGGAGCACCCATCTGAGTCCCTGCTGCTCTGCTCTGCTTCCAATCCTGCTCCCTGCTCGTGTGCTGGGAAATCAGTGGAAAATGGCCCAAGTGCCTGGGCCCGTGTCATCCACGTGGGAGACCAGGTTGGAGTTCCTAGCTCTTGGCTTTGGCCTGGGCTAGCCCTGACCATTGTGGCCATTTGAGAAGTGAACCAGCAGATGAAGATCTCCCTCTCCCTCTGCCCACCCCACCTCGCCCCTATAACTCTGCCTTTCAAACAAAATATAATAAATAAATCTTAAAAAAGTCCAAAAGTTGATCTTTCACCCTCAACAGTGATTTGCTTTCTCTATCCTAGAGAAAATAGAGTTCTCCTTAGTTGTTTTCTATTGAATCTAGAAATCCACCTGCATTCACACCCTTGCTTTTGTACTTGTGTGAAGTTACAGTAAAATGTTTGTCCCTTCTACTGAAGATTAGTTGTGCCAGGGCTCTCATTCCTTTTATCTTTCCAATGCCTGCCCAGTTACTGTGTTGACAACCTTTATCTCACTTCCTACGCACACTTAGAATTGCTCCGGTCTCTCTTCTCTTGGAAACACGCCCTCTCCTTGGATCCCATTTTCTCCTGCAGGTAGAGCTGCCTTTCTCTTCTCTGCTTCAGCACCGCACTCCGTGGAAGGACAGTGTATGCGCCCTCCCACTTACTCTGACTTCAGTCTGCGCCTCTCTCAGCACCGTCCTTGCCAAGGTCCTGAGGACGTTCAGGCTTCCCATTCTAATGGGGGGTTTCGTTCCCTAAGCGGAGTTTGGAGATACTGAGATATTGAAATGCTTTCTCTCCTTCACTTCTCGAAGTACCTACTGCTGCACTTTTCTTCCCAGCTCCCTTGTAGTTGGATTTTGCAAGCCCTCTGATCACTCCTTTGATCCAACGGTGTTCTGTTCCCAGACTTTCCTTACAGTGACAGAGACCCACGTATTCTGTGTCTGATTTAATGGCTGCCCGTGACTTCAATGACATTAAACCTATACTTGCCGTGCAGACCCAATTCTCACCATTACTGGGGCCCAGGGCTCTGCCCTCTAAGGGGATTGCCACATAGGGTTCCTAACTACTCTGTCTCTCTCAGCTCTTAAACTTTCTCCTAGAGCAGTGATGCTGCGTCTTTAAAATAGAAATGCAATCAAGTCACTTACTTGCCTTTAAACTCTTCAGTGGCTTTATGGGGATGCCTGGAACAGTAGTCCTTAAAAATACAAGTCCTGTCATGTGTAATGTGTAGCTTATTCGGCATTTCAAGGCCTGCTCCCTCCCTCTCCCCTGTATTCTCTTGATACCTTAATTTTGCTCAACATGAATTCCTTCCGTCCCTGGAGCAAGTCTTGCCCTCTGGTTTCAATCCTTTGCATATGCCGCTCACCGGGTCTGAACAGCGCCGATGCCCTTTGCCTGGCTGGCGAGCTCTCAATGAGCCCTCAAGTCTAACTTGGAATCCCATCCTTGGGGAGCTTCACCTGCCCCGCTCTGGGTTGCAAATCACCTTGCTTTCCCATTACTACAGCACTTCCCACAATTTATTGCCTTTGAGTCCTCTCCACTGGACTCCTAATGCCATTTCATTTCTGATATCCACAGCTGTTCAGAAATGCAATGGCTTAGAAAAGGGGCACAACTCAAACACTCGGTAGGTGGTGGGGTTTGATTTTTATAGTTCTGTGGTCTCTGGCCCTTAGCTGCTCTTCAGGGGCCATGCGCCCCTGCGGCCAGCCGCTTTGATCTTCCTCAAGCAGGCTTTATGCTTTCGCTTTCGTCTGGTGTGACTTGGATACGATCTTTTCCTTTGCCTAAAAATGCCTTCCTGTCCTCAGTAGCAGTGAAAATGATATCACGTTTTCAAGGCCAAACTCTGTTCTGTGTGAAGATCTTTTCTCATTCTCACTTGAATGAGAAAAGATCTGGCCTTTCTCTGACTTCCCCAAAAATACTTTGGACTATTTTAAAGTGCTTATCATGTGTCATTGTATTGTTTGAAGCAGTAAAGATTTGTTTCTAGACGATATATTTCCCAGCTGCGACTTATGGGTAGATTAGATTTGTTTATCGTCTGATTGGATGAAATTAGTGGAGTTTGCTACAGTTTCAAGGTAAATACGTGAGTAAAACTAGTGTGTGTTATATTATTGAAGATGGAAATTATTTGCATTCAGCAAAGTAGGTTTCAGTGATGCTATTTGAAGGGCCAGTGCCTCTTTAATGCTTTGGGGGAAGGCACTGGTGCGTGATATTGAAGATACGCAGGGCCTGCCGACAGAGTGTTTGCGTCTGTAACTCAGTTCCCTGCTTTGTGACCCTGGGGAAGTTGCTTACCTCCTTCGGCTTAAATTTCCTTATCTGTACATGGGATGATGATGGGACCCATTTTGCAAGATTGTATTAAAGATCTAGAATTCCTAATCATAATTTTGCTTGCCAGGTGAGGAGTGCTTAGTAAATTTCCTTAACTAGAATGGTTGTTGGAATGGCCATAAACAATTTGGTGGAAATATGATGTCAATTGTATATGTATCTCGATGTTGGGTATTCATGTTATCCATTAACAAATGACACACTTAATTACACCGCTTGGAAACATATAAACTATCAAGAAAAAGCTGTTAATGGATCATTAAGAGTAGAAGAGGCATCCCGCTTGATGTCCTCATGCAGTTTTGCTTTTTGTAATAAATATGTTGCTATGCTTTTTTTCCTGACCTTTCTTCCAGTTCTTGGTCTGCTGTTTTGTTAAGAAATGTTGCAGCTCTTACTTTAGCCATCTTCCTCAGACAGATGGCCATTGTCATTGCATTAAAATTGGAGTGTAGTTATTTATAAGTGGATGTGTTTTTCATATAGGAGGGTACTTTAAAAAGGTCATTGAAGGAATTAACAGATAGGTTTGTTGAAGTGGGCATTTGGCTCAGGACTTAAGCTGCCCCTTGGGATCCCATCAGAGCACTCGAGTTCAAGTCCAAGTTCAATTCCCTATTCCAGCTTTTTGCTAATAAACATCCTGGTAGGCAGCAGGTGAAGACTTAAGTAGCTGGGTTCCTGCCACCCTCATGTGTCATTTTATTTTAACTTTTTCCCAAGATTTATTTTATTTATATGAAAGGCAGAGTTGTATATAGAGAGGGTGAGACAGATCTTCCATCCGCTGGTTCACTCCCCAGAGGGCTGGGCCAGGCTGAAGCCAGGAGATTAGAACTCCATCCAGGTCTCCCACATGGGTGGCAAGGGGCCCAAGCATGCAGGCCATCTCCTGCCTCTCCCAGTGCACTAGTGGGAAGCTGGATTGGAAGTGGCACAGCTGGGGTGTATGGCATTCTATATAGGTTGCCAGTGTCACAGGCAGCAGCTTAACCTGCTGTGCCCCAATGCTGGTCCCTCGTGTGTCATTTTAAACTGTAGTGATAACTATATTTCGGTAAAAGCATATCTAGAAGAGTGCATCTCTCCCTTCTCTGAATTCCTCTCATATGTTGTATCACTTTTATGAAACACATCGAGCTTTGCCTTATGTTGAAGTTGTGCACACACATAGCATCTCTTCTGTAATATATTTAGAGTCTTTTTATATTTGTTTCTAATGTGATATCTAGTGCATGTATATGTATGCATGTATGTGCATATGTATGTGTGCACATGTACCTGCCTGCACATGTGCATATGTGCGCATGTGCGCATGTGTGTTTGTGTGATTGTTGAGTGTATCAGCAAACCTTCTTAGCTTCTACCTGTCTCTGCAGGGCCTCTACTTTTAAGCTAAGTAGCCGTATTCCCTGCCCTTTGCTTGTCGATTGATATCTTCTTTGATCTCTTTTTGTGCATTGCTTTCATAGTCTACTTTCATATCTAAATGTCAACATCCCCTTTGACCTGGGTCAAATGGTGCTTCTCTTTGAAGGCTATGGGCCAGAGAGAGTTCAGCGAGGGTGCTTGGGCATCAGACCACAGAAATACCATGGAAAAAATCAAATCTCAGAGCAACATGACCTGAGAAGTAACATGTAATTGACCCTTAGAATATGCGGTTTCTACTTGGGTGGATTCAACCATAGATCAAAAATATTCAGAAAAAATTGTGTCTCTGTTGGACACATGCAGACGCTTTTTCTTGTCATTACTCCCTCAACTATATAGTATAGCAACTATTTAATACCATTTACATTGCGTTCAATGTTAAGAGTAATGGAGAAATGATTTTAATGTAGGAAGTTGTGTATATGTTATACGCAAATACTATGCCGTGTTATATAAAGGACTTCAGTGTCCTCAGATTTTGTAGCCATACAGGGGAGGAGTCCTGGACCCAACCTCCTGTGGGTACTGAGGGACACCGTGTGTGGGACAGGTGTGAGCTGGGAGCCAGCGAGGCCTGGGAGACCTCTTGTAGACACAAGAGCGTTCACACTTGCTTAGTGACAAGAAATCAGGAAAAGGGGGCTCAAATGTTGGAGCCTAACCACGTGGACTCAGTAGGGAAGGTTTATTCTAAAGTCTGTGTTAGAGGGACTCCAAGCAAGAGGGAAAGAAGACAGAAGGTTGTTGATACCAGCAGAGATACAGAGTACAGGTGGAGGACAGGCAGGTCTGCTGTCATTTGAACAGTCCCTAGGCAGATGCTAACCTGGCAGGGTGTTTCTCTGACTTTGTTTGCATTTTATAAGCTGTGAGTCACGCATTGTCTGTATGTATCTTTTGTGAATTTTTTTATGTATGTAGTTTCTATGTTAAAATGTACTCTATGGGACCAGCATTGTGGTACAATAGGTCTCGTCACTGCCTGTGATGCCAGCATCCCATATGAAAACTTTTGGGAGTCCTGGCTGCTCCACTTTTGATCCAGGTCCATGCTAATGTGCCTGGGAAAGCAGCAGAGGACGGCCCAAGTCCTTGAGTACCTGTACCCACATAGGACACCTGGATAGAGTTCCAGGCTTTGGCCAGGTCTAGCTCTGGGCATTGTGACCATTTGGGGAGTGAACCAATGGATGGAAGATCTCTCTCTCTCTCTTTCTCTCTGTTTGTGTCTCTCCCTCTCTCTGTAACTCTGCATTTCAAATGAGCAGAATAAATCTTTATATGTGTGTATGTGTTTTTTTGTGTGTGTATGTGTGTGTGTGTGTATACATGAGCAGCTAGAGAGGAGAAGTTTGCTTTTTATGGATCAATAGGGTGGACACACTTCTTGGGCCACAAAAGTCTTTTTACCTCCCCTCTCCAGTCCGAAAGCAGCCTGGGGAGATGGAAAAAACATGGGGTTCTCAGAGATGTAAATTTGAAATTGTGTTTTGGTCACTTACTAATTGTATGTCCTTGGCAAAAGTACTAAATTTTCCAAAATCTCAGGTTTTGTTATGTTTCGGTCTGTTCAGTTAGTATCTGTGATAACAAACTTAGATTTCTTAGGGGACTCCAGTCGTGAAACACGTACAACGTGCCTAGTGCTGCGCTGGGCACAGGCTCAGCGTGTACTCCTTGCCCATGGCTGCTAGATCTAGGAGAAATAAACGTTGGCCTGCAGGGGACAGGAATGGAAGCAGGAATTGGCAACTTACTTCTTCAGACGAGGCTACGTGTGACTTTCCTGCGCATGAAACGATTCTTGCTGAGGATAAATGCCTTGCATTTTATTCATTGCAGTTCAGAAACAGAAACCCTGGCAAACTCCCTTGGATTTTTTTACCTTGTGCTGCTATTCAGTGTGATGCGTGCACTCAATTTTAGTACTACCCACTTTGTGGGAGAAAAGATTAGGGGTGTGTGTGTGTGGGTGTGGGTGTGGGTGTGAGGTAGGGGTAGGTTCATTGCTTATTTGTTAAAAGTAAGGCTTGGGGGCAAGAGTAAATTGCAAACAATTAGATCCTCAAGCAATTTAGAAAGTGGATTTTACCATAGCTATTCTAAATTCATAAAGACACACACTACCCATTTCTTGTTCTGTGTTTGATATATGACACACTTTTCTTAGAACTGGGAAATTATGTTTGACTTCTGACAAAGGAACCATTTTAATGGCCTTAGTGTTGAGAGGTAGTTAAAACCAGCAGCCAAGACCCAGAACAGAATCCAAGTGGTCTTTTTGAGGGCATCTGCTCAGTTGAAAACTCACCTCTTAAACTGTCAGGAGTAGAATCGCTGCTGGTGAGTCTTTGAGCCTACCTTTTAGTCTCCTGCAGTACTCTTCACTGTGTTAGCTCTGCTTTCTGCACTAGCAGGTTAAAATAGACTCAGAACTGAAAGCACACAACAATTTCTGAGAACGAAACCCAGTTCGTCTCTTGATTTATAGTGCCTAATACACCAGCTTGTGCACCCTAAGAGTATATTGTGTTTGAGCTAAATTTAGTGTGTTCTTTTTATAAGTTTGGGTTGGAAACATGTTTTTGGTTTTCTACTCAAGTTGTGTGTGTGTGTGTGTGTGTTTTCCATGGTTCTAGTGCACCTAATGCAAAATTTTTGTCCTCGTTCATTCTCTCCCTAGGGACATTGGAGGTACAAGGTTCATTTCCAGGCCCAGTCATGGAGTCATTATTACCATACCAAATGACAATTTGGTCAGTTCTGCGTCTTCACTGTGTGGGCGTTAGGATAAACGTTTGTTGGGAGAAAGGGATGAGGCATATTCTGCCACACTTCAAAGAGTGAGCAACTTTCCAAACAGTATAAAGCCCAAGTGTAAGGAAGAATAATCTAACACTTAGACAATAAAAATGTGAGTGTTACGAGGGGCTGCCTCAGACAACAGTGGAGCTGAGGATCTGGTCACTTGTCAGGAGTGTGGCATCCACAGTGCGGAAGTTAATGTAGGAAGAGATCCAAGCAGAGCTGCAGGCTTCATCTCAGCCCATTCACACGCCCGTAAATCCCGCGGAAAACTCTCACAGATCCGGGCGCCTTTAAAAATCATGGGCCCAAGATGCTCCCCGTAGGTCCCCTCCAGCTGTTAGGAATCCATCACTCGCGCTCCCAATGGAGGAAAAGACATAAGCAGTTCGTAATTCCTTGATGCATTCTCCCTAAATCTCCCAGAGAAGGAAAACTTAAGATTACCCAACCAAGTGTTCTTTTGACTTTACTTTTCAGTCATGTTATTTGCATCTTTTTAGCATCTGAATTTGAAAAATAGATGATATTTGACTAGTTTTTCCTCTCATGCTATATATTCAGTTAATTTGCAACTGTTTTGGTTTTTCCTTCGATGTGTACCTAACACCTGCATCTTCTTCATTTTCTGCACTAAAGAGAAGATTCAGCTCATACCTGGGCGACTGCACTTGCCTATTCGTGGACCGCTTCTTCTGCCCATTTGATGAGCTACCACCTTTAACCCTTCTAAACCATCCCTTTAGAAACATGCCTCTCCATTTGTCAAAATCCTCACTTGCTCCCTACGGCCTGCCCACGATGGCGCAGCATGGAGCAACCATTCCACGGTTGTCAGCCTCTGTACCTCAGCCCAGTTCCAGCCCTCTCTGACAACTTTAAGGAGGCATGACCAGCCACTGGCACTGCCATCACATTCCCCCTAAACACTCGACTGAAAATGCAGGCAAATATTTAGGCCCAAAGAAGGGTGGGACGGTGGCAGCAATTATGATTGTAAGATTTATAGCTGACTTTGTAATCAACCTGTTCGAATTGATAACAGACACTTGAGTTTGTTCAAAACACAGCAATAATTTCTCACCCTGTGCAGAATAAAAGCCCCAATCCTTACAATGTCTGAAAAAGCCTTCCCATGTGGGCCTTCTGTGACTTCTCCGAGCCCTTCTTCTGCTGTGTTTCTTCCTGGCCAGCTGTGTTGAATATCTTCTTGTTCTTCAAACCCAGCATGCTCCTGCTTGACAGCCTTTGTCCTGTTTCCAAAGTCCAGATGGCAATACGGCTCATTGTCCCTCTCCCTCTCCCCACTGAAGGCTTCCATCCAAGGTCAGCTTATCAGTGGGGATTCCTCAGACCACCTCCCCACTTCTGCCTAGGCCATCTCACTCCTTTGTGCTTTTTCTCTACAGTACTTGCCATCATTTAACAGACTGATGGTGTGTTTAACTTATCTTGCTTCCTGTCTGTCTCTCCCAGTTAATTGTAAACTCCATGAGGAATTTCTGTCTTATGTTAATGGATGTATCTCCAAAATGTAGACTAGTACTTACACATAGTAGGGCCTCCATGAACGTATGCTGAGTTCATGAGTGAATGAGAGCACCAGATGTGATGTACTGTCTTGAGCTCTGCCCTCTGGTGTTCTGTATCTCACTGAAGCTTTACTTGTACTGCTCCCTAAGAGCAGCCTACACTTCAGACATCATTGACTACTTTTCCTCTGAACATTCTTTCCCACCATTGTGACTTCAGTTGCACTGTGTTGTCCAGTACAAAAGCATTCTTCTGGTCTTTTGATGTTCTCTGCAAGTAGACTACGTTTCCACCAAATCCATAAAACCACCCAAAGCCACCCAATCTACATTACTCTTTTTCTCCTCTCATAGAAGTTTTTCTATACCATGAATTTGATTCATGTTCTGCACCATGACATAATGTATGTTCATGTCTTCTGATGTTTTTTATATCCTGAGTTTCTATTTAACCTTTCAAGTGGTTTTATTCTTGTTTCTCCAACTTTGGGAGCTCTCTGAGGACAAGGCAGGTATAAGAACCGTGTTCAGGCAGGATTCCAGCTTGGGAGCTTACCCTTCCACCTTGAAAATGAGGGGACCCCCTATGTCAACACACTCAAGCCTATGTTGGCCCAGGTGTGTATCTTGGCACACCAGGTGAGGAACTCTACCTAGGATGCCATGCTCATAGTAGGTGCTCAGAAAGTATTTGTTGATGACTTATTAATTAATATCCTGAGATTGTTTTGTTCCTAAGATTATTTATTCCTGCAGTATTAAAGTTTATGTACATATAGAGTACTGGTGAAAAAAAGACACATGCAAAATCATTACTATGAAGTAAAAATTAAAAACTTCACTTGACAATGATGAACAAGAAAGTATTCATTAAACATATGAATTATTGGTGATTGAGCTGTTAGACACACTAAAAACTATGGAGGCATACATGTGAGGAGTGGTTTGACACATGTGTTGCTCAGTGTATGAACAGTCATTTGTATCATGATAGTTCTGAGAAGAAATCGGAGTGAGGGAGCAAGAAGCTTAAGATGCAGAACAGAATCTGGGAGTCTCAATTATGTGTTATCTTGTTGTATTGCGTGGTTACTTTTAGCTTTTAATATGTTGATATGGAAAGAAATATTTTACTCATGAAAAATTATGTGCAAGTGAAATTCTGTAATACATATCTAATGCTGACTGGCTGCTTCAATCAGATATATAACACAGCTATAATCCACCTAACAACTAATGGCCAGAGGTTGTCTTTAGCCAAACCCAGAGAAATGCTTGAACAAATTAATTACCCAATACCTATTTCTAGCATGAAAAAGTCAAATGAGAAGTGCTGGACTTATCGAACTCTTATTTTCAACCTAATTTTGTGTGCTTTTATTTCTAACAACAAATTGTATGGCCATATTTTCTAAATAGATATGAATAGAGGGCTAGCATGAATTTTAATGTCAACTATGGAAAGGTATTAACTATTAGATACTTAGTTTATGTGAAATACACACATGTACCTGCTATCTCCAGGAAGTAGTGATGTATCTTAAAATTTTACAAATTGAATCTTATTTTATTTCATATTAGAAGAATTAGTTCTTAAAGGTCTCCTGTTATGAATCCTTTGTGTAATTAAATTACATAATTGTATATTTGTATCTGTGAGTTTTAAAAATACTGATATCTAGGCTGGCACTGCAGCTTACTAGGCTAATCCTCCACCCTGTGGTGCCGGCACCCCGGGTTCTAGTCCTGGTCGGGGCGCCGGATTCTGTCCCGGTTGCCCCTCTTCCAGGCCAGCTCTCTGCTGTGGCCAGGGGGTGCAGTGGAGGATGGTCCAAGTGCTTGGGCCCTGCACCCCATGGGAGACCAGGAGAAGTACCTGGCTCCTGCCATCGGATCAGCACGATGCGCTGGCTGCAGCGTGCCGGCCGCGGCGGCCATTGGAGGGTGAACAATGGCAAAGGAAGACCTTTCTCTCTGTCTCTCTCTCTCACTGTCCACTCTGCCTGTCAAAAAAAAATACTGATGTCTAATTTTTAGAAATTAAAAGTAGACACTTAAGTAGGCTATTTAATTGCTATAATTTCCTGTAGCACCAATTTAAAAATAAAATATAACAACTTAAAAATTAAAGTTTGGGGGTCAGCATTGTGGCATGGCAGGTTAAGCTGCTGTTTGCAATGCCGGCATCCTGTATGAGTACCTGTTCAAATCCTGGCTGCTCCATTTCCAATCCAGCTCCCTGATAATGCGCCTGGGAAGGCAGCAGAAGATGGTCCAAGTGCTTGGGTCCCAGTCACCCAGATGGGAGACCTGGATGGAGTTTTGGGATCCTGGCTATGGCCTGGCCCAGTTCTGGCCATTGCAGCCATTTGGGGAGTGAACCAGTGATGGAAGATCAATCTCTTTCTCTCTCTCTCTCTCTGCCTTTCAAATAATTAAATAAATCTTAAAAAAATCAGAGTTTGACTTCTCATTTCAAATCTTGTGATAGTCAAAATATTTATTAAAAGCATTTTTAAAAAAATTCTCTAGTTCTAATTTTGTATTATTTGATTTTGTGATTTATATTTCAGCCTATAAAGCAGCTGTTATGAAGGCATGATTTTTTTTAAAATGAATGAGAATTAATGTTGTATTGGAAATTTTGTGAACTTTTGATCACATCATAGATAGTTCAAGATGCTTCAGAGTTTTGATATATGCTACCCACTCCAGGGGAGGAATCCAGGGAGCTTCTCCCAGAGGAACTCAAGTCCTCATTCCTTACAAACTCTAGATAGTCATGTTGAGAGGGTAAGGGTCGCATTGCTTCCAAACAGCACATTTTCTTCTCTTCACTATTTTTTTTAAAGATTTATTTATTTATTTGAAAAGCAGTTACAGAGAGGCAGAGAGAGAGAGAGAGAGAGAGAGAGGGAGGAAAGGAGAAAGAGAGAGAGAGATCTCACAATAGTCAGGGCTGTGCTAGATGGAAGCCAGGAGCCAGGAGCTTCTTCTGGATCTCCCACGTGGGTGCAGGAGCCCAAGGACTTGGGCCATCTTCCACTGCTTTCTCAGGCATTCTCTTCACTTTGAAGAAATTGTAGGCTTTGTGCAAAAGTAGCCACACAGTGACACTTGGTGGCCCCAAATTATGTTTTTTTACAGTAAGTTAGGATAGAAACTTTAGGTGAAAAAAGGAGAAGATTCTTGATTTTGAACAATTTTTGCCTTGTCATCAATATTACATGGAAACAAAGCAACTGAACCCTAGTGAAACATAAGAGTTTGTGGGGCCAGCATTGTGGTATAGCAGGTAAAGCTGCCACCTGTGATGCAGGCATCCCATATGGGTGCTGGTTTGAGTCCTGGCTGCTCTACTTCCTATCTAGCTCCCTGCTAATGTGCCTGAGAAAGCAACAGAGGATGACTGTATTGAGTTGGGATGATAGTCTTTGAGCCTGTGTACCCATGTGGGAAATCCAGAAGAAACTACTGGCTCCTGGTTTCCATCTAGCACAGCCCTGACTGTTCTGGCCATTTGGGGAGTGACTCCTTTCCTATCTCTCTGTAACTGTGCCTTTCAAACAAATAAAATAAATTGTTTAAAAACTAGTTGGTAAAGTTCAGGTGGGGGAGTGAGAGTTGGTTCAGCCCCTTTGTGTCCTTATTATAGACATGGTGTGGTTTGACCCTTTTGTGACTCTGCACAGCTTTATAAAATGGAGTAAAGCCATGAAGCAGGTGTGTGTGGGTGGCAGGTTGTGTTCATGGTGAGCAGCCAGAAGAATACTTTATGCTCATTGGACTTGCTAGCCTCACTGCAGCAGGAAAAAGAGGCTGAATCAGATTCATTGTGTTGGTTCCTTTGAAGCCAGTTGTTGGAAACACTGTAGAGCTCTATCAGGACTGATGAGCTCTGCAGGATAGAAAAGCAATGTGAACACCTGAAGGTGGGAGTCAGTCTCTGAATGCTATGCCCGCACTGACAAGGATGAGAGGCTACATGGTAGTGTGCCTGGGGCCTTCGGCAATTTTCACATTCTGAAAATGTGGCCTTATGATCTGGTATCTTAGGAAATTTCCAAGTCTGCTTTGTGGAGCTGGTCTGAACTTTGGAAGGTAGACTTAACTGATCCTTGAAAAATACTGGGATGTGTTGTTCCAGTTAGTTGCAGGGTTTAGGCCCAAAGAGGACTGTATTGAGTTGGGATGATGCCTTCTGTCACTTCAGAAACTCCTTAAGTGGCCTCTGTATCCTGCATGGGGATGTGGTGCACAGGAAGAACTGGATGGCAGAACACAGCAAGACTAACTCTGTATATTCATTTATGCCTTGCTGAACTGCTCAGAACAGTAGCTTTCCCATCATAGGTTCTCCATAAACACTAATAGGACTGAATTAAATCTATCAACTCTGGTCTAGCTAATAGCTGTAGTTCCTGATTTTTCAGGGTCAGATAAGTCATTTCTACCCAAGAGAGCTCATCTATTCTACCTCATAAGAGGATGACTGCTAAAATATTTATGGAGAGGTGTCTACTGAAATTGTTTGAAATGAGAATTGTGGCCATAACTGTTGTTCATTTACTAGTATAGTTCACAAGAATTGGTGAGAAACTTTTGCTTTAGGAATAAAAACACTATAGAAGTCAAATTTTTGTGAGCCCTTTGTATTTTATCAACTGTCATGAGATTTCTATTTAAAGGTAAAACTCATGCTTACCACATGTGGCCTCTTAGCTCTGGCTTATTTAATTCACCCATAATATAGACATGGGTTTCACCATTAGGAGATTCTGATTATAAAATAGTAATAATTCCTTATCTAATTATGTGGCTTAGAGGATATTTAATAGAGTAAATGAATCTTCCCATTCATTTATTTATTTTTAATTAATGAAGCAAAGTACCATTCAGCAAAGTCTATTTTTTAAAGTATTTATTCAGGTGACAGCCAGTCTCAAACTAAAGGAGATGAAAAGAAAGAACAAAATTAAGAAAACAAGAAATTGCCTGTAGTTCAATATTTGTGAGGAAGAAAAGAGGTCTTACAATTTTCTATGTATGTATGATTAAACCCAAACCTATGCATACGTTCTGATGTGGTGAAAGTGACAACCAGGTATTTTAAAGATTCACCCATGGAATAACACTGTACATTTGAAGAGAAGAAAGGTAGTTGGATTTCAGGTGTTTGTCTTGTATTGAAACAGAAAGACTGGGCTAACAACGGGACCAGCAAAGGCTGAAGGAAGTGGCACTAGACAGGAACAGGAACGAGCCTCCTGCTAATTGCTAAGCCCTTGGGAAGAGAACCTGAGGTGCTCACTTTTCCATCTGTAAAAGGAGCTGTTGGGTCAGATGACCTCTGTGGTCCCAAACGAGCAAGGAAGCATCTTGGAGGCCCTTGGCCTTGGTGTTGTGGGAGGAGCAGCAGGTGGCAGCGTGGTTCCTGAGTCATCCTTATATTTACAGCCCAGGAAGACCTGGTGAATGTGACTGAAATATGGCGGAGGTACACATAAAACAAAACCCAATCCAGTTTTAATTCATTTGGGCAAGTCACAGTGTTTTAACATCCCCTGGGCCCTGGTTTCTAAGATAATGGAGGTGGTCTGGACTGTTAAAGGTCCTCCTAGTTCCACCACTGGAAAAATTAATTTTTGTAGGGACTCAGAATAGTGGAGACTGTAATCTAAATTATGTTTTTAAATTTTTTTTTCAGATATATACCCACTGCATGATTTAAGTCCATTGGGTTGAATTAAAATATTGTTCAAATCTGCAAAACAGCACTGTGTTAGAAATAATCTTGGAGTCTGAATTAATTTCCAAATTAATAGACCCAGTATGATGAATGTTTCTCTAGTAGTAAAATAATCATTAATAAAAATGCTAAGTTTAATAATTACTTTTAATTTTCTTTCTTTTTTTTTTGAATGTAACAAACCCTCATTCTGCTATTTTTATGGTGGTTGCATTGTTTGCCTGAAACAGGCTAAATCTGTCCCAAAAATGTGCTCACAGAGACATCCACAAAGAAAAACAAATATATTGTTGTCTTCAATAGTCTCTATATCAGAAGGCAATCTTTCATTGGTTTAGATCTAATTAGAATTACTTTTTAGACAGCAACTCATTTTGGCCTAGTTCTGCGAGTGAAACATCATGTGTTACATGCTTTAATTAACTGGAAATTAATTTTTAGAAAAAAATCCATTTCGATCAGTGAGAGAGTAAGCATGTTTAGATCTTACAGTTAAGACTTCAAGAGTATGAGAGCAAGTTTAAAAAACATTTTTTATTAGACAAATTATGTAGACAAATTATACACAGAAAGCTCTGCCACTCATAACTGAGGCCTCCAAAAATGTTTTGTGTATTTGTATAATAGGCAATACATCAAAATAAGCCTATTTTAAATATTGTACATGGTTAACAGTTTGTTGATAGCTAAAATCACTGCAACATCTGGTATGTCCCTATATAGCTTGTCATAAAGATTTTGTTTGTTTGTTTGTTTTAAAATCAGAGTTGTGAATGAGATCATGAATGCCACAAGGGAAAACAAGTTGTGCATGCACTTAGGTACTTGTTACCCTGGAAACAAAATGGTTTTTGCATGATAAGAAATTTTTCTGCCTTACACAGTAGACAATATTTGAAGATTTAGTACAAAACAGTGACAGTACAAGATGCTCCCCAGAACAGAATTAGCATCAAAATATAATATACCTTAAGAATATACCTTTTAATTTCTCCTAAAGCAAATCACATAGGTTGATTCCTCTATCAGTCCTAGCCACGGAATGAATTAGATTAAAATACGTGTATGGCTGCGTAAAAACACAGGATAAGTTCTTGCTTCCTACTTACCACATTTTAATTTAAGGATTACAAACAAAGTTCATTCTACATTTCTAACAGGTAAGAATGCTACTTTAAAAGGGTGTGCGCACAGAGGCACTGTTTTTGCTGTCATCCTTCTATACAGTTGGCACTGGTGTAAAAAATACAGAACTCCTCCAAACAGAACTGAATGGAAAGGGATCAAGCAGAGAGCCCAGGATGGATTTTGTATCTTCCGCTTTAGGACAATGTATGATGGTAATTAAGGCCACATCAGTGCTTCTCGCGGGCTCTCACCCTATTAATACAGTTATTGTATCGATCAGCATCCTGTTTGGAAGAGGATTTTTAACCTTCGATGAGCTACCTTGACACTCTCATAGAGCTGTATGCGCTCTTGTGGATGTGGTTCAGCTAATAGCATTTTCCATTTAGATAATTAATTAAAAGTAAAATTATCAAGGTTAGCTTTATACACGGCTGAATAACAATTGCGAAACCTATTCAAGTGAGTTACATCTAGGAACAAATATTAAATCGCCCTGGATGTTTTAATAACAAAAGTATAAAATATTCTCTGTTGGCAAACAATGTGAGTCAGAATAACATTAAAGCAACCTGCCTTTTCTAACTGAAAAGGCCTCCTGCACTATACATAGTTCCTGTATACAATACTTGTGTTTCTTTTTAAACTAAAGCTTTATTAAATGAATTGCAATAGCAATGGCTGCCTTCTTATATATATACACATTATATAGGTGCATATATATGTATATATATATATGAGATACTAATTTATTTAACACAATAGAGGCGTCTGCCATATGGTAAAGTTTACTGTACATAAGAAAAAACTTGTAATACTGTACAATCACATAAAGGTCATATGCACTGTTGCAGTGCGAGAGTAGTTTTAACTGTAGTCTTAGCTGGCATAGTAATGGCTTTTTTTGTAATCCTACAAAATTGCATTCTCGTATTATGTGGCCTGAATGGTCTTTAAATTGTTGTGTCAACACTGCAGGGATTTGCCTTCGGTCCACAGTTAAAGGACGCTCAACAGCAGTGGAGCATTGGATGGGACGCAGCAGAAGAATGGAGAAAGACAGGTTATTGCGATTATCTTCTTAAAAATAGAGAAACGTTACGTAAGAGGCCTGTATGTAAAATTAATCCTGCATATACTTTTAGTATACTCAGTGCACATTTCCTATACTTGAAGTACAGTATATGAAAAGCAGACTAATAGGATCCTAGTGTACTATATTCTGGGGGAACAAGTTGAGTAATGAACAAAAGTGGAGGCAAATAGAGGAGAACTCAGGGAGAGAGAGAGAGAGAGAGAGAGAGAAAGCAATCGATAGAGAAGAGGAAGGAGGGAGAAGGTGGGGAGAAGGAACTAGAATCGTTACTAATAATCCTGTTTTGCTTTTTTTGTTTTTGTTTTTGTTTTTTTTTTTTTTTCTTTAAAGTTACATCCATGTTAGTCTCACCACATTACAGTTGCTCCTTGCAAAGGGAGTCCTAGAAAAGAAACAGTGAAGAGAGATTGTTTGATGTTCATATGGAGGTGCCTCGGTCTGGATCATTGCCCAGATTGAGCCCCAGGGTAGGAGTCGGCTGATAAGGAATAGATGACATTGTTTTTATCGGACTCCTGAAAAAGCCCCCGTTCGGTGCCCTGTGCCTAAAAGGGCCAGTTCGGTGCTCAGGCACGTTGCCAAAAGCGAAACCGGAGGCAGCTTTAGCTGACAGTGTGCGGCTAAGAGTCTGGATCTGCTCTGGGATAAAGGTTGTTGTGGTGATGTGAGTGTTCCTGAAATCACTGATTTGCTCCAGTGCTTGTCGTGTTGGCAAAGTGTCAATGTCCAGAGGGGTCAAGTCAATTGACGAGGTGGAAAACTGTTTATGGGGGCTGTCGTCATCTGTGCACAAGCTATTTACACGCCTATGGAGATGCTCCAGGTCAATCTCCTTGTCATCCTGGAGATGAAGAAAAAGAAGATAAGGTTCTCATCAGTACTAGCTTCCATGGCAAAAAGAAAAAAAAAAAAGTAGTTCAGCAGACATGTAATTAACTGAACTATGGGATTTATTCATTTAACAAATCTTTATTGAGCACCTAATATGAGCCAGGCATTGTGCTAGGTTCTGGGAGTACCAGTATAATTCTGAGATAAGTTTATCTCCAGTAAATTTTTTTTTTTTCTGGTAGAAGTTCTAAAATGAGCATACGCCACATGCAAGTTCAAGGGTATGGGTGCAGCAGATAGGGGACGACCATTCTATCAGAGACAGGCCCATGAAAGCTCATATACATGAAAAGTACGGTTTTGGCAACCCTCATTTCTTTGTGCATACTTCTTTTTATAGTGCATTTCATTTCAAGTGGAATTTTTACCCCTAACCTTAACTTTCCAGTTTTGGAGGAAAATGATACCATCTGCTATTTCCTACTTACAGTGTTAGTGACTGCTAAAGTGTTATTTCTTGTAGGCCAGGGAAAGATTTTTTAGCGAGAGCAGCACTCAACACAAGAGAACTGATTTCTAATTGAGAGATTTCCTACCCTGGTAGTATTTCATATCTCACTCAGGCAATAGAATGAGGTTGGTGGGCCATTCAGGTCCCACTTCAAGTCAGGACACTTGAGTGAAAGCTTTAGTTTTAGACCAGCTTTGTGCTAAATGACCTCCTAACTATAGATGCTTTAAGCTATGTTAATAACATTTTGGCAAGAAGGTGTGTAATAAACAAAACAGAAGTAAAACCTCAGATTTCTGGAGTTGAAACCAACATACACAATCCTGAGGATTTGCAGTAAAAGTGAATGTTTAAAGTCAATATTTGGAAAGGAAAACCTGCAAGGGTTAAAAGAGTTCCTTGTCATTATTATTTTATAGCAAGTTCAATAAATTAAATGTATGAGGATTTAAAGACAGACATCTGTTAATCCTAAGAGGTCAAAACATTTGTTCATGAGATCCACATTAGCTGTCATGAGTTGGGATGGACTATGCAGGGTTTTTTTTTTTTTTTTTTTTTTTCCACTGTGCTATGATAGTGCTCCTCAGTGAAAAATATTTTGATGTGCCTCATGGTTTTTCCTTCTCCTTTCTCATTTCAAAATCCAATAAAAAATAGCCATTAATGCAATATTATCACTGAGACAGTAGAGGGTTGATACTTATAACTTCATGCTTCCCACAGCAACTGTAATATAGTCATCCATCAACAGATATAATAATGCAAAAATTTAATATCATAAATAGTAATTCAGAATGTAAGGAACTTGGGGAGCCCTTCATTTCCAGGTTTTTGAGAATATGAAGTCTCGGCTATAATGTTGCATTACTAGGGTCTTTTGCATTGAGTCAATGTCAACAGAGATATCCAAAAGCTTATTCCACAAAGAAAACACTATAGTAAAACCTGACTCATTTTTGGTGCACTATCCACTATTCTAGAACATGTGCTCATTCACACAGGTAGGAAGCTAACGTTTGTCTTTGTTGAGCCAAGCTTTTCTGTACATGTGGTGCTGATCAATTTTGCAGAGAAGGTCCTAGGAATCTTCAGATTACTTTTGAAAACAATCTGCTTGAAAGACTATGCAAAAATACATATGCAAAGGAGAAGTCAATTTTATCTATAAATTAAAGCAGGCCCTCTTAATATCTGCCCTGGGCATTGGATAGCCACATTTTATGCAGAGAAGGTTTAAAACTTTCTTCGAAACTTTCCGTCCAATGAAATCACTCAGCAAATTTAAGTTGTTTTTCATTTGAATTTGTGGAGCTTCAGTGAATGTGATTTCATTACTTAAAAAGGCCAAAATGTTCATCCTTTTGGTCCACAGAAAATAAAATATATGAATCAAAGAGTTTAATTCAGGTTTTCTATAATAATCTATAAATCCCATAATTTATGATGAAAGCAGGCTACAGTCCACTTTGAAAGAGATTATGCTACAGTTATTCCTCTAGATAGCTAAAAAAATTTAATGAGACCCTGGAATTAAACTGACCCAAGGATAAAGGAGAAAAGATGAATTGTAGATAATTCCATGATGTAAATTTGCTAAGCCTGTGGTCATGTAAGAACCAAAAACTTATGATCGCTTCCAGAGGTCTATGTGTGTACAGGGTAGCAGTCTCTAATGGCAAAGAGACAATTCTGGCTATTTTTTATTATAGTATCGTATTTTTTGGGCCTGCTCTTAGAGACACAAGTCATTTATCTAAAGTTAAATAACTAATTGAAATAAAATGATAAGCATCTTTGTGAACTGGAAAAGGCAATCAGGGCCTGTAAATATCATTGAATCAGTCTTTCCTGCAATTAGGAGAACGTCAAAGCCTATATGGCACGTGAAACTGCCAGTTTTTCAAATGGCATAGTCTCTTCTTCACCTATTTGATTTGCCCCTAGACGGAAATCAGTACTGGCCTCATCCAGTTTTGCATATCACAGATTCATTTTGGGTTCCCAAACATGAGGAAACAAGGGCCATCCCCAGCTCATTATACTGCCCCCTTCTGGGTGAGCCCCCTGGGAACATGGCCTGTGCCTGTTGCTTCTGCCTGGAGCCAAAGCTCGCCTTCAAGTACCTCTTTAGAAGGGACCCGGGAGCCTTTCCTCTTGTTCCACCACGTCTCCAGCATGGCGATGAGGCAGGAGAGGACGATGCCCGCGGCTAGGATACAAAAGACGCCCGCAAAGCTCCTGATGTCCAGAGCGCCACCTTTCTGCTTTGTGTCCACTGAGGAGTACAGGTCACACTGGCCGTTCTTGGGCCACCATTTGTGCTTCAGGATGTCCATGTCACCATTCTGCTGGAGCTCCAGGATCCTGGGGTCAAGAACACAACCACGTGTTACAGCAGACAACAGTGGTGGCCTTGGTCCCGGCACACCTGTTCGTTATCCCACCTCCCAAAGATGGTGGCTGCCCAGGGGCCATAGCTCATAGAGCAGCCTGCAAATGGGGAACCGGGAAGCTGCTGTGTGTCTCACGGAGCTGTTCCCCAGCACTTCCTTTGCTAACTCCTCCCTTCTGGCCGCCACTTCTCCCTTTCCTTCCTCTCCTCTGGGTTTCACCCTATACTTCTGAACACCCCCTGGGTTTGTTGCCATGCGTTTTCACAATGCTGATCGTCCCGTGTCCCTTCCCTACACACGGCCTCCTCACACACTCTGGAGCTTAATGCACTCAGGAAGAACATGGTGCTGCTTAGAGCAAGGCACTAACGCACTCAAGCCCGGCCTATGCTATATACCAAGGAATTCAATTAAAAAGACTTCTATTATTTAACACAGCGTGCAAGAAAGCCTTGAGACAAGTTTGACGTTGATAAAATACGTTGTTTTTGGTTTTGCACACAACTGATGTAGTTTCCCTTTGGATGTCAAAGGGAAAGGAATTTGACTTTTGGGAACAAGAACAGAAGGTGACTGGAGGCCTTCAGAACTAGTTAAGTTCCAGGAAGAAACACCCTCCTCCTTCTTCCTCTCTTTCTCCCCAGTGTCTAGGGTAGCCACGGAGACCACAGCTTTGTACAGTGTGACTTTCCGAGAGGAATACTGCACCACCCTGCACCTTCGAGGCCTCTCCCTCAGGCCTGCCTAGCTCTGGCCCTCCTCCAACCCCGCTCATTCTCACAGGGTGACACAGATCAAACCAGGGCTGAGTCCATTCCAGAGCGTGCACCCTCCTTTTGGGTGCTTGGAGTTTACTGGCGAAACACCTCAGTGCTCTTCTAGGGGGCATGCAAGGCCTTCTCCCAGGCATGCCCTCTTGAGAGTAAACTGTATGGCCATAGGGAGCTGGACAGGAAGTAGAGCGGCAGAACCAGTGCCCACATGGGATGTGGGCTCTGCAGACGGCAGTTTAACCTGCTATACCACAGTGCCAGCCCTTTAACTGAATTTATTAACAAGGTGATGGGGCCAGTGTGGTGGCACATTGGGTTAAGCCACCACCCACGATGGTTCAAGTCTTGGCTGCTTCACATCTGATCTGGCTCCCTACTAATGTGCTTGGGAAAGCAGCCAAAGATAGGCCAAGTGCTCAGGCCCCTGCTACCCACATGGGAGACCTGGGTGGAGATCTAGGCTCCTGGTCTCGGCTTGGCCCAGACCCAGCCATTGCAGCCATTTGGGGAGTGAATCTGTGGTTGGAAGGTATCTCCCTCTCTCTCTTTCTCTCTCTCCGTAACTCTGCCTTTTGAGTAAAATAAAATTATATATATATATATATATTTTTAAAGAAGATGATGACTGTCAGTGGGTCACATATCCCTATTCCAGTCTCTATCTCAGATAACATCATTTACATTTTCAGAATTTTCAGCAGTGCCTTCCATGGGAATCTGATACCTGGAGGGTCTCTGTGGAAGAAGGGCCCTGTTAGCATCAACTTGAAAGAAAGAGCACCCTCTTGAAAAGTTACAAAGATGCCAGCTCATGAAGACAAACTGTGTGATTTTAACTCAGCATATCCCAAATTTACCTGAATTTTGTTCTTTCCTCTCTTTTCTTTTCAACTAACAAATAATAAGAACCTATTGAGGAATGCATTGGACACCTAACACCTTGATCCAGAGAAGCAACTACTGATGGGAATTTCTGGCACTGTGTTAGGAGTCACATACATATGTAATCCAGGCATCAAGGTTACTTCCCTGGTCTGTTCGTGAGCACCATTTAAACATGGTGTTAGCATTGCTAATTGCTGAGTAGGAAGCTTCACTTATCTTAGGAAGAGTAAGTTCTAGAGAGGTGCCAGACAACGCTGTACCTATCAGTAACAGCACTGTGGTGTTCACTTGAGAATTTGTTAATAAGGTAGTTCTCATGTTGTGTTCTTGCCAAACTGGCAACAATAAAAATAATGGCAAATCCTGTAGATATTTGCCTACCTAAAGGCACTAGGTGGTCAGGTACCATTGCATACTTTGAAGGAAAGTATAAACAGTTCTGAGTAAATTTGCATTTCTAAGTAAATGTACATATAAAGGAACCTATAGCAGCATAATGAGGTCATAAGAATATAGTCACCCTCCAGTGTCCATGGGAGGATTGGCAGTGGACCCTTCCAGGAGAGACCAAAATCCACCCATACTCAAGTTGTTGTATGAAAGGGCATTGAATGTTCGCACATCCTCTCACATCCCTTAAATCATCTCTACATTACTTGTCATACTTAACACAGAGCAAATGCTATGCAGATAGTTGTCTACCGTACTCTTTAGGGTTGAATGTCAAGAAAAACAGGTATACATGCTCCACAGAGACACAACTTTTCCCCCTCAATTTTTTAGGATCTATTTATTTATTTTAAAGGCAAGTTACAGAGAAAGAGAGAGAGAGAGAGAGAGAGAGAGCGCTTCCATCTGTTGGTTCACTCCCCCGATGGCTGCAATGGTGGGTGTTGGGCCAGGCTGAAGCCAGGAGACAGGAGCTTTATCCAGGTCTCAAATGTGGGTGCAAGGGCCCAAACATTTGGGTCATCTGCTGCTGCTTTCCTAGGTGCATTAGCAGGGAGCTATATTGGAAGTGGAGCAGCCAGGACTTGAACTGATGCCCATATGGGATGCTGGTGTCACAGGTGGTGGCTTAACACTTTACCACGGTACCAGCCGTTTCCTAAGTATTTTCTATCTGCAGTTGGTTGCATCCATAGATGTGGAGTGCATGGACAAAGTGGATGGACAAATTAGTCTTAATTTGTTGGGCACAAAATGAGACCCAAGTTTTCTTACTCTACCCTTGGCGTATTGTATTGGTTGGTCTCTGTGAAAGTATAAAGGTTTTCCCTTTCAGGACTGATCATCTCTTAGAGTTCCTTGTGGTTACTTGATTCATGTCTGATCCCCTTTGTAGAATGGACACCCTCCATCCCCCATGTTGCCCAACGCTGAGCAGGTGCACATTTACTGAGGGAGTAGAGGCAACACAGTTTGTGGTGGATGAACCCTGCCCTCCCCTCACATATTCCTCTTTCTTATCTTTGATGCTATTTTGCTAATTTATGCTGTTCTTTCCTATTAATCTATCCATTCAATAAATATTTAGAGTGACTTCATGCCAGGCATTTCCTTGGGTGTAACATTCCTTCTTCAGCACAACTACACATGAAGCCAGAATGACCTGGGCAACACTGAGACAGCTTCTCGCTCTCTTATTAAATGACATCAGTTCACCTTCATCCATTCTTTAATTCATTCCAAAACTGATTACTCCCTACTCTTTCTGCTTGGTGGTATCTGGGACCCTTATGTTTCCTTCACTTACTTGGTCTTATTTTTTATTAAATTGGGAGAATAGTTTGGCTTTAAACAATTATCGAAGTACAGGTGTTCTATTTTACCTGTTTCAATTCCAATAGGTTTTTAAAGGCCTGAAACCCAAACATTTGCTGAATTGCTCAGTTTTCAGGTTTGGCCACCTGGATGATGGGAGCAAGAGGATGGAGGGAAGGGCTTGTGCTAGGTGCCTTCAAGTAACATCACAGCACACAGGACACTTTCTCTGGTGGCACAGGTGGCTGAGACACTGCAGAGAGACTTCGGCTTTGGGATTATGAACAGCAATTGGACCACAGCCTCCCTCATTCCAGCTCTGACCACCCCACAACTGAGTCCAGGAGTACAGGATGCCATAGGATAAAGTGTTGGAAGGGAATCTTTGCTAGGCCAGAAGTGCTAGGCTGTCAATAAATCCTGCTACCAATCTAAAGCTCCTGGAAATCCCATCAGAGAGATGGCATCATACCCTCTTCAGTCTCATTTCACAAAGCCCGTATTTAAGGATAGGGAAAGTGAGCTTAGTGAAATGTAATTCACTGCTTAAAAGTTGATGGGATGAATCCTTATAATAAATGAAGTGATATGCTCTGTCTTCAAAGCTTCACGAGGCACTGACTCTTTAAAGTGAAACTTACAAATATAACTATAGAACAGTTTTACCTTTAAATTATAAGCAACAATATGTGTGTGCATGTGCACATGCGTGCAAGCGTACAGATGTAATGAAGCAAGAATCTAGTTGCAAAATTAGAGGGCAAAGAAAACCTAGCTTCATGAAATGATGTTCTTGTGATGTGTGCCATTTCCACAAGATGGCAGTCTTTGCTCATGGAGCAACGAGTTACTGTCGCTGCACTGGACTTGGAAAGCCTCAAGTGCAGACTTCTCGGTGCTGTAAACACTTAAACAATTAACAGCGACATTAGCTATTACAACTGGATGGCTTAAACCTTTTCTTGAAGGGTGATCAGAAAAATTCCTGCCCTTTTGGCCACAGAGTGATGACAGCAACACAATGTACATTTGAGGGTTATTGCGGTGGGAATTAATGAGATGGTATGGCCAAAGTGTCGTGCTCCAGGCTTGGCACATGAAAGACCTCCACAGCTAGCAAGCAAGCTGCCACGATCATTGCCGGCATGCGTAACCACGCTTCTGTCTTCGGACGGTCTTGGTATATCCTCCTTCACGGAGAGTTATGTGCCCACAGGGATCAGGGAATGACTGGACTCACCAACAAGAACATCGTATCTCCCCCTTTTGTCAGAAGTATTATACATTTGCGATCTCATTGAACAGAGAAATTTTAGGAGTCTATAAAACCTAACTGCAGTTTGAAAATGGTTAATAGATCAACCCTGCATGCGTGGAATTCTTTATTGACCTAAATGAGCAAATTTCCAGGGAAGGGAGCCGGGAAGCAAGGATCTTCTTTTCATATTCAAATAGAGGAACGGGACAGGTTTAGGTGTTCATTCCTTTGAAGATCCCAGCCTCCTTTGTGTGTGGGGTTTGCACTAGTTATTGATCACCTCCCATTTTAATTCCTTCTTTAGGAATTGATTTTCAAATTAATTTTTAAATTTTATTTTATTTAATGAACATAAATTTCCAAAGTACGGCTTATGGATTACAATAGCTTCCCCCCCCCCCCATAACTTCCCTCCCACCCACAACACTCCCCTTTCCCACTCCCTCTCCCCTTCCATTCACATCAAGATTTCAAATTAATTTATTTTTAACAAAACAGGTTGCTGACCAATAGATGTGCATTTCCAATATCACCAAGGTAACTTTGACTCCTTTTTTTATCTTTGAATAACGTAGCAGTCTGTAGGTTCCTTTCAGATGTTATCAGAATCATGGTCCTTGGGTAAATTCCTACTGCATCTGAGAAAAATGACACCCGTTTTCTAGTTGTTTATACTAGGAGGGAATTTAGGGGTGATCAGACTTTTTTTTTTAAATAAAGCAAGAATTCTTTTTCTGGACCATTTCTGTAGGAACTCTGTGACAGTTGTGATCAGTTTTCCTGTCTTCTGCACACATAAACTATTAGAATGGCAAAGACTGAAGACATTATTTCTCCTCTCTTTCCTGTTCTATCAACTTCCTGTGAGTCTGGCACAATCAATTACTGTCTCTTCCTTGCCCTTCCTCCATTTTATAGGTGAAGAGACTTAGCAACAGACCACGATTCCCCACCCCACATCTCTCACATCCAGCACTTACAGGACTGTAAACTCACGCAGAGAGTAAATAGTGACATTGGGTCCAGGTCTCAGACTTTCCCACACACTTCTCTCCCTTCCCTTACACAGTTCCCAATATGCAAATACTCAGAGAAAAGCTAGCTCTTTTACTTCCAGAGATTTGGTAGACTCTGAATAAAAATCTCATCAATATGTTTCCTCCAAACTAAACAATTTAATTGTAGTGTGATTGCAAATTTATTCATGCGACAGTCTGGGTGGGCAAAGAAAGCTCTTCTCTGTCACTTAATCCAACTTTCTTAGGACCATGCCCACGGAGCAGTGGGAATAAAACTAAATTTAGCTCCCTACGATTTAAAATTTAATCTGATCTAATAATTTAACTTGTCTCTAGCTTTAGCTCAATCTGCTTGTGAGAAATGCCCGGTCCTTCCAATTCCTTCTCTTCGCCCTAGCGCCTTTTCAGGCTGCCCTCTGGATTTCTGCGGGATAGCATTGTCTCTCTCCACAGTACAGGGAGGCTAGGGGAAGGGATGCTGCTGGTCTGTTGTGGGTCTTGGATTTGCCTGGGGAGCTCTCGTCTGCGATGTAGGGGATGTGGATCTAAATCATGCAGGATTCAAGGGTGGTTGCGGAAAGCCTTTAAGCCTGCTGAAGTTGCCTATTGGAGGGCTGGGGGTGGGGGCGCTCCCCTGCCAACTCAGCTCTGTGGCTCTCTGGGGGTGCTGTGCCTTTGGGAGCCTCTGCCGTTTTCTGATTATGCGGTGGCACTTCAGACACGTTAATGGGGTCACCTTGCCTTTCACTGTGCGGCATCTCAAGGCAGGCCCATCTGTGCTGAGCTTTCACACCACAGGGGATAATGGAGACGGAACCTTGGCTGTTTCCTAACCATGAGGCTCTCTGCCTTACCCGGCCACCTGGGGTCTTCTCAGCTGGTACAGAGCCTGGTGTGCCCCAGGGGCACCCCTCAGAGATGGGGGCAAGGGCGGGGGGAGAAGGGCAGCATTAGATCCTGAGCTCAGGGTGTGCCTTGCCATCTATCTGCTGCTGCTCTCTCCATCCAACTCCCACCTCTGCCCTCGCTCACAAACCTCGGGCCAGAAGGGGCAGGGCGGGGCTTTTCTTCACTCTCCTGAATCATCTTCTTACATCCTAGGTTTTGGAGTTTCTTGACCTGTCCTACTGAAAGAGAATCCTAGTTACAAAAAGCAAGAAATTCTATAAGGGACTTCCCAGGCATTTTTTTTCAATCTAGAATGTTGAGACAACTTGAAGCTTGGTATTGGTGAGGATGCAATATATCATTTTAGTATTTAAAAATATTTTATCTGTAATACTCTTGAGTTTAAGTAACTAAAATTGAAAAGATATTTAGAATGGAGTACCATTACTCAATGATACTTAATGTCAATTATCATTGAGAAAGAAATTTAGGAATCTCTGAAAAAAATTATTTTTTAGTAGACTGAGTGGTTCTGTTTTGTCCCAAGATATCACATTATTAAATTCATTTGCTGGGTTTTTACAAAATTTTCCTCTCCATGGTTACTGAGAATTAATAGCATGCAGATGGTTTTCAGAACAATATCAAGTCAGTAGGTTTTGCATTCATTTATCATTTCTTTTACTGTAGTCCTGGAAAATGCAGGTAACTTTGGATGCAAGCAAAAGCACTCTTCACAGAATAAGACTGAGGGCCTGTATTGTGGTGTAATGGGTGTATCACTGCCTGTGATACCAACATCCCCTATGGGCACCTGTTCAAGTCGCAGCTGCTCCACTTCCGATCCAGCCCCCTGCTAATGGCCTGGGAAAAGCAGCAGAAGATGGTCAAGTATTTGGGCCCCTTGTGACCCATGTGGGAGACCTGGAAGAAGTTCTTGGCTCTTGGCTTTTGCCTGACCCAGTCCTGGCCATTGTGGCCCTCTGGGGAGTGAACCAGTAGATGGAAGATCAATCTCCTCTGTCTCTCCTTCTCTCTCTGTAATTCTGACTTTCGAATCAATAAATAAATACATCTTTTTTAAAAAAGACAGATTTAAACAATTAAATATAGTGGAGTTCTGACTGACATCTCTGGCATCACAATTAGAACATCAGAGTTGCAAAAACAAATTCTATCAACTCCCTCTGATTCCATTACCGATCGATTAGTTCTTCTAAGCAAAAACTCAGTGATCAATTAGTAGCATTAGAGGTAACAAATATTTATTGATAACATCTAAGAACTCGGTATTACCAGATAGTCACATGGAGACTATCATAAGCTGCTTTTGGTTAAACTGCAGTTTTAACTAGTTCTTTGAGCTACTTGAGCCAAATGCCACTTACTTATGTCCAGTCAGCTAAGATTGTCCATATAATCATATAGGTGGATTACATGGTGTTTCATAGACGTTTATGAATATCATCCTCTAAACAAAGGGTCAGCACATTTGTTGTTGTTAAGGGCCTAGGAGCTAATGTTTCAGACTTGGTGAAAGTGATCCTGTGTTGAATTTGTACTTGGTTGCCTGAGAACAAATTTTATGTATACGGCCCATACTAACAATGGTGGCATTACCCTTTGGTTGAATCTTGCATTTCTTTGGTTTTCTGATTCTCCTGGAATATACATCTGAACATTTATTCTGAAGTGGGTACTCTGATATTGCAAATGACTGGCTTACTTCCTTGAGAGAGGCAGTATTCACCATCTGAAGCCTGCATTGGCTGAATCATTGTCCAGGCCATGGCAGATTTAGCTTGAAGTCAAGGGGACAGGAGCTGGCACTACAGCCCCAGACAGAAATCCCAGGGAGGTGCTTATGCTTTACTAAGAATGAGTAAGACAACTGACTGAGGCAGAAAAGGTGGTGTCTCTTTTAATCAAAGATATAAAAATGGGTTTTAATTATGTGTGACTTGAAGTACTGTAAATTACTTTGGAGTTTTTTAGGCTTGGTTAAGAATTACTACACATGCTTAATGAGAATGACAGCACACTAGCACTGGAAAGGATGGGAGAGACAAGACCATATTTAACTCCTGCCTGGGGTGGGTGGGTGAAGTGGCCTGCCCAGCACCCCGCAGCATGGCTGAATCTACAGGGCTGGTGTTAAGTATAAACCCAGTGACTGCCGGAGGCTGCTGGGTATCAGAGACCTGTGTAGAAGAGAGAAGTTTCCTGTGTTGCTTCTCGTTCCCACTTGAAAAAGCTAATCTGACAAAGTCTCTAATTGGTCACAACTGGTTTTCTTGTTCAGAAAGCAGTGTCTGTGTTTTTATGTCACATGTACGTCTTCTGAAGGCACCCATTATTCTGTGAGGGAGAATAAACTGTAAGCTTTACCCAGAATACTATTTTCCAAAGGAACAACAATAAAAAAATGCTGCAAAGTTTGTAAAGTGCTTATCAAACTGTTGCATATTATTCACTTTATTTCTTTTAATAACCATGAGAAGGGGGAATTATTATTGATTGTCTGACTGATCATACCCTACGTCTGTTCTTAATATTTTTTTAAAGATTTATTTTATTTATTTGAAAGACAGAGTTACAGAGAGAGGAGAGACAGAGAGAGAGAGAGAGAGAGGTCTTCCATCTGACGGTTCACTCCCTAATTGGCCGCATCCGCCGGAGCTGGGCCAGTCTGAAGCCAGGAGTCAGGAGTTTCTTCCGGGTCTCCCACGCGGGTGCAGGGGCCCAAGGACTTGGGCCATCTTCTACTGCTTTCCCAGGCCATAGCAGAGAGCTGGACTGAAAGAGGAGCAGCTGGGACTCGAACCGGGACTCGAACCGGCGCCCATATGGGATGCCGGCGCTTCAGGCCAGGGTGTTAACCCGCTGTGCCACAGTGCAGCTCCCCCCCCCCCCCTTACTTTTACAAAGGACCTTACGCATGCTGATGTTACCCTGTTCTCATTTTACAGCTGAGGAAATGGAGTTCTTAGAGATGAAGAATGTTTCCCAAGTTCACACAGCTGGTGAGCGATACAGTCAGCTCTCCAAGTCAGGCCTGCCCGCTTCTGTGCCTTCTCTGACAACACCATCAAGATCTTCATTATCCCTAAGGAGAACCTGTATACATGGAAGCTGCCTCTTTATTTCCTGCTTCTTTATTAACTCAGAGTTTGACGACTCAAGTCCCTTGGCTAACACGCATCCTATTGTATCCATTTACAAACATTACACTCCGTGTAACACATCCTGATATCCCCAGAGAGCCGCATGAATATCGCATGAGTTCATTAATCTCTTCGCGATTAGAGCAAACGTCAGGAGAATTCATTATCATGAGGCACTTAGGGGACTTAGCCAATGTTATCAACACAAGGAAGCGTGCTCACAATGAGGAGGTGGTGTTTGGAAACCCTATCCTCACCCTGTGTAAGACAACGTACCGCAAAGTTTCCCATCTACACCAGGCAGGCTCCCTTCGTATGCCAATGACTTTTTTCTTCAGTTTGAACTACTTTCTGTGAAAGACATACAACTTACCAAATAACATGGAACAATTTCAAAAACTGATCTGCTTAATATTTAAACTTAGAGTAGTTTTTAGTTTCAAATATTGAGATTTTTTTGGTTGGCCGCGAACCATTCGACTTTGCAGGTGTATTATTTGGGGAAAGATGAACTTGAAGTTGAAATGTATGGTGGCTTTTCAAATTGACCCCTGTAGATGTGAGACAATTCTTTCAACCATAAGTCTTGCCCTGCCGAAGGGGGGCAAAGTCAGCCTTGTTCCCAGTGAAGCAATAGCTTGAAAAATCAAATTAGCAACATGACGGATCTCAAGAGTTTGGTGACTACTGAACTTTAATTATTATATATTTTATGTGTTTATGCTGGCAGTAAAAGTCAAGCACTCATTACAGAAATGGCAGACATGATCTTTCATAAAACGAGTGCTGGGCGGCAAATGAATGGATAATCAGCATAATGAAAGCAAGCCAGGACGGTGCAGGAGCGCCGAGAAGACCCAGACAACGGCTCCCACTGAGATGGAGGGCATAATTGCAATTGGAAAGAGAACACTTTTGGTGATCTTTTAAAATGTCAGCTGCATCCTTAAGCTCGATGTGATATTTGGGTTATAGGGTAAAGGGGAAAAATTCTTTCATTCTGCGGTGAGAAACTGGCAGACATCATCTTTGCTTCGAGTCACTCTTTAGGCAATTGAAAATCTTCGTAGGCAGACCTTTCAAATGCATGTTCATGGAAATGTGTCAGAAAGTCAACCTTATTTTGCTTACTGTATTGTATATATATTTGATGAATATTTTTCATATTTTTGAGTCTGACAACTATACCCAAAAAAAAGTAGAATCTTGAAGTATGTATGTGTGGAAAATGGATAAGGACTACGATATGTATTTTTGGCACAGCAGTAGGAGAGAGAAGATTACAAAGATACTTTTTGAAGGAACATTCACCTGAACATTTGCATAAATATTGGACTTTTAAGAAGTTGAATAACAATTTAAATATATGGAAAGAATTCAAGATTCTAAGAACTGCTGTAGTAGTACTTTAATAACTGCAGAATTCTTTTTATGGTGCACATAACATCTCCTAATGTGGAAATTACACACTGGTTTTCACTTAACAAATTGGCAACTCAGGTTATATTTGTACTAAAGTGGGCAGATCAATTCAGAGCACTTCATTATTTAGAGTTAGATCATCAGTAGTTGTATAACATTGGTAAAACAATTCTACTATATTTTGCTCGCATTTTTATAGATTGGAAGGATTCGTACAAAATTGTATCTGAACTTTCCAGATGTACTATATGGTATTTAGCGTGGCTCCATTTCTGATGTGAAGTGTTTTGGTTTTGTTAACTACAGAGCTTTAAGACCGTAACATAAACTTCTCTCAAGGCGACTAGAACCACAGGACAGCAATCAGTTTCTTTTCATTCTAGACATTTAAAAAAAGTGAATTCTACGTTGCAATTTCTTCCCATCATGAATCTGAATATGTGATCATGTTTCCATAAGTGAGAACAAAGAAAACAAAACAAAAACTGCTTCTTGGACGTTAGCCTGTAATTCCGCTGTGTAATTCCACAGCAGGGTGACCGTGTGCTGTTGAAGGGACAGGCAGTGTGCAAACAGGGCCCCAAAGCTTGGCTTGGGAAGGATAGACAGTTCAGGGACCACCTCTTGGAGTGAGTGTCACCTAAGTGAGACAACAGGGGGCCTGCTCTCTTTCTCCACACAGAGATGAGGTCGTGCGGCCCACGGTAAAATGGCAGCTCCTGTGGAAGCCAAGAGAAGGGACCACAGGACGAAACCGACCTTGCACAGCTGTGGGTGGTGACAGGCGTGGCACAGTAGCCATGTCCTGACTTCAGAGCAGGAGCCGCATGCCTCGTTAGTGTCTTTCCAATTCTGGAGCCCCCTAAGATGCTCTACTTTCCCTCGCTGAGTTATGCCTGGTGTAAAAGCAACTGTAGGCTTCGACTCAGAGCCTTCAGAGTTTAGAATTTATGCTGCTTCTTCTCTTTATTAATATTTAAGATGTTAAGAGACTAGGATACATACAGATGTACCTGTCTTTTAAAAAAATCACTTTATAATTTGTCAAGCATTTCTTGTTTTTACTAAACAGCCCACAAATGAACAAACAAGTAAGTTCTCCACTCTAGCATTTATCTAGCAAGCAGTCTTTATATGCAAATGTCTATTAATTTAACTCCTGTTTTGTGTATTTTGGATATTATTGGCTTACATAAAATATTTACCAATGCACAAATTAACTGTGTAAATAAGAGTAGGAGAATGCTATTTAGATCAGTGAAGAGAAGGAATTATTTTCCAGGACTTTACATGAAAACTTGATGCATCTGGCCAAGTATTTAAGATAAATTGATTATTAAATCATTATTAATACAAGCTCTCCAGAAAAGCTTTATTTTGAGCACTGGTAGCTACTTCACTTTAGTTGGCAGGAACCAATCTTCATTATCATTATAATGTCCTCAGATATATAGCATTTAACACTAAATAACAGCTCTTTGGGCATATATTAATGATGATTCCTTAGTGGGAATAAAGTTTCCATCAGCAGGATCGAATATTTTAAATAGAACACCTGGATTCCTCAAGTCATTTTGGGAAGAAGTCTGATTAATAAGCCAGAAGTATTAGTTGTCTTTTTTTATGAGGCAGCAAACTGAGGTACTCTGATATAAACGGTTATTTATAAAAAATTACATAATGTGGTATAAAATAGCAGTGAGACTCATCTAATTCCATGCAGAAAGGATAACTGATGAGCTACTGCTCTGCTTCACAATTTCGTTTTCCCATGCATGGGAGATATGCTGGGAATTAGTCTATTCCATCTTCTTAATGAGACTTATCCATTACCTCCGATAATGTATCTATTTTCTTCAACCAGCAGGTCTAACTGCTTACAGGAGTGAAGTTTTCAGCAGTTATTAGAAAGGAAAATTTGCCAACAGGTATAAAGGAAATAGTCTATCTTTCTATGGATCTATGCGGCTAGATAAAATGAAATGGGGTGGCTATGTGGCTGTCCCTTCCCAAGCTTGCGAGTTGTTTGCTGTTTTTCATAATAGCAAGAGCTACATGCATGGCAATGTTTACTTCTTGATGAGATCACAGGAAGTTTCAATAAGTCAGAGAAGAGGCCTGATAAAAACTGAGTGCCATTTAGTCCTAATAGCACTTGTTACAGGGACTGGGTAGCTGGTCTGTTTATTCAGGAACAGGTCTGATAGGAACTTATATGTGTATATGTATGTGTGCAAAAATGTCGGCATTCACAATACTGCAAACTTGACATGCTGAGCTTCTCACACCTGTTCCAAACCTTGGTGAATTAGAAATGGAAGCAACTCAGCTAAGCGTGGGTCTGAAATATTTATAAGAGCCTTGATGAATAATTGTGGAAGTACAATTTACTCTTGTTTGGACAACCACTTATATTTATCAGCAACAAAATTGTTCAGGATATTGGTAAGCTGGAGGAATCGTCACTTTATATAAGGTGGTGAGCAATACTGGATACAATGATCTATTTATTCCTAGATGAGAAAATAAGGATAAATATCCTCTGGTAAAAGTCTTTTTGAGATAAAATCTAAGCTACCTAGATTACTGCAAATAATGACATTCCACAGACAACAAATGGGCACAACACCATAGCAGCAGGCTAATGTGAAAAACAGATCTGTGTGTGGACATCATCACCTTGTTGGCTTACTCTCTCTGAGATTAAACAACTGCAGTGAATGCATTTTGACTTGATTTTCCTATAGTTGGGTTGGCAAAGGAGGACTTGTATTATGATCCTATCCACCCACTGAGGCATGACCTGTAATACGAATCAAAGCAATGGAAATACAAAATGGCTCTAAATTCCTGGTTTTATCAGGCACCAGGTGCATCTCAGCAAGTCTCAGCGAAGGCCCATAGAGCTCAGAGGTCCCCCAGCATCTTTCACATACAACAACTTGTCTAAGAGGCATTACCAATAGGTTGGTGCTCAGGTGAACAACTCAGACACAGTACTGGAGGAAAAAGAGAGCAGAGGTTACCCCTAAAGGTTGCAAATCATGGGCTGGGGACACTGGGAAGAGTTCTTAGGGTTTTTTTTTTTTTTTTCAACATTTGGGTTCCATTTCCTTCCAGCTTTAGGCAAAGACTTCTTGTAGGCATGCAGATGGGAGGTGTGGCAAACAGTGTTCAGAGAGACCATATATAATAATCTGACAGCAGTGGTCATTATGACCCAGCACCCCCCTGAGAATCAGATGCTAACTAGTCAATTTCTCCTCCATCTCCCCATACCCCCAGGCCAGTCTTATCCTTCTCACTTGTGATAAATCATGATATGATCCATATAGAAAGCCAAGACCACAAAGGCTCAAAGGGCACAACTCTGATGTACTTGCTGATTTAATGAGCACAACATAAATGGTTGATATGGATTCTACCCACAAAACTATTTGCAAAACTCTTTGGTGATCAAGGAAAAGTTCATGGCAGTGGGGTTCAGACAAGGTTTAAGGAGGGAGAATAGTTTAAGGATTGATATTTTTGGTGAAAAAGGAGAATGGAATGACTAAGAGTATGAATATTAGATTAATATTAGACAAATTTGGGTGGAATTCAGGTATTATTATTATTTCCTGAGTATGTACCAGCAAATAACATGCCACCTCAGAGTTTCACTTTCATAAACCATGGAATGCAATGATGTTAATCTTGAATTGTATTGTGGATTCAAAGTTCTCATTCTAATATCTGCCATATGTTAAGCTCTCGAGACCAGGTAGCTATTACTATAACCATTATAAAGACTATTGCGGCACATCCATGATGATGCAATAGAGTCTATTTGCAATAGGTTTTCAATTTCTCCTTTCTGAACTAAACATTCACATGGAAAATGGTGAAGTCCAAACCCACAATGCTGCCTAAGATCAAGTGTCAATTCTGACATTCTAGCCAAGAAAAGAAATAGAATGTTAGAAAGTACTGGGAGCCGGCGCCGCGGCTCACTAGGCTAATCCTCTGCCTTGCGGCGCCGGCACACCGGGTTCTAGTCCTGGTCGGGGCACTGGATTCTGTCCCGGTTGCCCCTCTTCCAGGCCAGCTCTCTGCTATGGCCCGGGAGTGCAGTGGAGGATGGCCCAAGTGCTTGGGCCCTGCACCCCATGGGAGACCAGGAGAAGCACCTGGCTCCTGGCTTCGGATCAGTGCAGTGTGCTGGCCACAGCACGCCGGCCACTGCGGCCATTGGAGGGTAAACCAACGGCAAAAGGAAGACCTTTCTCTCTGTCTCTCTGTCTCTCTCTCTCACTGTCCACTCTGCCTGTCAAAAAAAAAAAAAAAATAAAGTACTGGGGCCAGCAGAGAGGTATGGTGGGTTAAACTACTGCCTTCAGTGCTGGCATCCCACATAGGGGTTCAAGTCCTGGCCACTCCACTTCCCATCCAGCTCCCTGCTGCTGTGCCTGGAAAAGCAGCAGAGTATACCCAAGTGCTTGGGCCCTGCACCCATATGGGAGATCCAGAAGAGTTTCCTGGCTCCTGGCTTTGGCCTAGCCCAGCACCCACAATTGCAGCCATTTGGGGAGTGAACCAGTGGATGGAAGATCTCTCTTTCTGTCTCTCTCTGTAACTATGTGTTTCAAATACATAAAAATAAATTTCTTTTTTTAAAGAAATTACTATAGATGCATAGTTGAACTCCCTCTTCCCCCTGTCCCAAATCATTCATTGAGGCCCTATTGCCCAATGTCATGAGGTTTGGAAGTGGGGCCTTTGAGAAGTAATTAGATTTAGATGTGGTCATGGGGGTGCAGAAACCACGATGAGATTATTGCACTTATATGAGGCATCTCCCCCCTCCCTCATGTCTCTCTCTCTCTCTCTCTCTCCCTCCCTCCCTCCCTCTGTCCCTGCTAACCACGTGAGGATATAGTAAGAAGGTGACCACCGGCAAACGGCCCTAATCAAGAACTAAACTGGGCAGCACCTTGCTCTTGGTCTCCACGGCCTCCCAAACAGCAAGGAACACATTTGTGCTGTTTAAGCCACTGGTCTGCTGTCTTTTTGTTATAGCAGCCTGAGCGGCTAATACAGAAGCCAACACATTGAGAGTGTGGGTGAGAAAGCAGGCAGCTGTGCACAGCAGAGCCAAAGAGGGAGGTAGTGAGGATGACAGTGAAGTGTTTAGGAGACCCAGTCAGGGTCAGGGGCTTTGAAAAGACAGCGGGGGCAGCCTTGATTTCAGGGTCACCGTTTAGCGTGTTCTTGTCTGTGTTTTCTCTAACCTCTCACCCACCTGTGTTTAGTTTGAAGGACAGAATGTGATTTGGGGCTGAGGACAGTTTCCTTTCAATACAACCAGCTCACTCTCCAGATCTCTTGTCAAGTGAAACTGAGGATGCCACTGAGGGCCCTGTCACTGTACAGCGAATTCACAGCTGCACAGGAAGCAACATAGTAAATCATTGCCCTTGTCATGAAGGCTGCAATCAATAATGCCACAGGAACATTTCCCCCCAAGAACCAGTGGCTGCCTGGAACTGTGGGAGACCCATTACAACACGGAGAATTTGATGTGGAAAAATGAGAGGAATAAAACAGTTCACTCACCAGAAAGAAAAACACACATAAAGCAACACCAGCCCAAGTTTAATTATAGAGTCTTAGTCTCACCCAAGGGGAATTCATATATTCGGATGCCAGCTGCTGATCAACCAAGAGTACAATCGGTAGGTTTGTTTTTATTTATGAGAATCTGACTCCTAGACTTTGCACGAGATCCAATTTTAAAGTCTTATACTGGGAAGAAAAAACCAGGTTGTCAACTGATACTTAGCATTCCTATTACTTGGGGTACATGTTTGATCAATCGGTCAAGATGCCAGCAAAGGTGCCCCCATCCTGGGTAAAGCCACCGCTTAGTATGCTGGCATCCCATATCAGAGTGCTAGGTACTCCCCTCTCCCCTTTATTTATTTATTTTACTTGAAAGAGTTACACAGAGAGAAGGAGTGGCAGAGAGAGAGAGAGAGAGAGAGAGAGAGAGAGAGAGAGAGTCTTCCATCCGCTGGTTCACTCCCCAGTTGGCCGCAACGGCTGGAGCTGTGTGGATCCGAAGCCAGGAGCCCAGAGCTTCTTCTGGGTCTCCTACAAATGGGTGCAAGGGCCCAAGAGCTTGGGCCATCTTCCACTGCTTTCCCAGATAGCAGAGACCTGGATAGGAAGTGGAGCAGCTGGGACTCGGACCGGCGCCTATATGGGATGTTGGCACAGCAGGTGGCAGCTTTACCCGCTATGCCACAGCACTGGCCCAGTACTCCCCTTCTGATCTAGCTTTCTGCTAATGCTCCTGGGAGTGGAAAATGGCCCAAGTACTTGGGCCTCTGCTACTTTTGTGAGAAACCAGGATGGAGTTCTGGGCTCCTGGCTCCAGTCTGGCCCAGGGCTGCCTATTGCAGCGAATCAGTGGCTGGAAGAGCTCTCTCTCTCTCTCTCTCGCTCTCGCTCTCGCTCTTTTTCTCTTTTTTCCCTTCTCTCTCTGTTGCTCTGCTTTTCAAATAAGTAAATAAATATTTAAAAAAAGGTGGCCACATCCCAGATTGAAGTCCCTGGGTTTGATTCCCAGCTCCAGTTCGTGATGCCAGGCCTTCCTGCTAACACACACACTGGGAGGCAGTGGGGATGGCCAGCTCCTTAGGTTCGGTGAGTCGTTAGGTAAGGTCCTTAGCTGGGTAAAGGAACTGTTTGTGTTCTGCCGTAGTCTCCAAGATAGTCTGCACATAGGATGCATTTAATCAATACCCTGAAAGGGCGGGGGGCAGTAGGGAGTGCTGCCAGCCCGTATTTCGCATGTGTATAAGCACTTGCTTTTTTATCTGCAGTGTTCACTTTATGGCATTTCACACCACAGTTCCTACATATAGAAGTTCAGGGACAAGGAAATGAAATACTGATGGTCTCCAACTTATGACGATCATTCACTGTAGCGCAGTGCAACTTTATGATGGTCTGAAAGTGATACGCATTCAGAAGAAAGCCTACTTCCAAGTTTGTATTTTGAACATGTCCTGGGCTGTGGATACACAGTGCTGGGCAGTGGCAGGAGCTGCAGCTCCCAGGCAGCCCCACAAAGAGAGGACAGCGGACACCCTGTAGTGTGCTGTGTTTCTGAACAGGGATGCTCCCTAGATCAGGTGTTTTAACTGCATTTTTGACTTCCACTAAGTTTTGCTTATGAGGAGTTCACAGGCACGTAAACTCTTCATCAGTCAAAGAGCGTGTGCAATTTGCGTATTGTCAAACAGCTACAGACGTGTTTGTTTTGCTCTTGGCAGAAAGAGGGAGATTAAAAAAACCTACACAAAGAAAGATTGGTGGAGGTTCATTAAAGAATAATTAGTTCTGTGGATGAGAGTCACTGGCAACATGACTGAAGAAATATATGGAGGAGGTGTATGGTGTCAGCTGGAGGAAGCTCAGTGTTAGCCCAGGTCCCTCCCCTGTACACTTGACTGCAAGAGTGAAAAGCTGGTCAGATGATTGACAGGCCAGCTCCACGAAGCATGGACAATGAATTGTGATTATTTCCCATCAGTTACTGAAACTTCATTTTCCCCTTGGAAAGTCATCACAAATACACTTCTCCCTCCTTCCTAATTAATGCCTTATTTTGTAAATAATTATTTCCCTTATATCTTGAAACTTGTTATACAGTCTTCTCATTTGGTCAACCTTTTAAAGGCTCCTGTATTGTATATGAAACTAATAACATTTTGAACACAGAAGGGCAAATTTAAACTAAGAAAACAGAAAAAAATTAAAAAAAAAGTCTCCATCCTTCTATTCTCCCTCTCTCTCTCTCCCTTTCTCCCTCTCTCTCTCTGTATCCCCTTTCTCACTCACATACAGACACATATACGATTAAGCTATGAATAGGAAACAGAAACTCATCACAACAGGACCAAGATTGTGCTGAGTGGAGGCCACATGTGACTACTTGCAGTAGACCCTGTGACCTGTCCAACACTTGCTCTAGTGTACTTCACATTTATTACTTGGCAAGCGTTCTTGACAACGACAACAAAATATGAAGATACAACACATTCGTCACAATGATCTATGTTTTCCTTTGGGCTTTTTCCTCAACATGAAAAAAAAAAAAAAGCCAAGAAGAACAGTTTCTTGCTCTTCCTTGCCTTATGTCCTTATTATGCTGTCACCTTCCACCTCATGACAGACCTTGCAAGAAGTAGAATGGATCATTTGGCACACATGGAAATTATTTGCAGGGGTTAAAAATAACAGAAAGGAAACAACCATCAGACATTTTGAGGAAGTATACTTGCCATCTTATGTGCATGCCTTTACACAAAATCTTGGTTTCCATTCCTGTAATCATTTAGAGCCTTGGGGCGTTTTTCTAACTGGCAGAAGTGGCTTCAGCCTCCTGCTCAAAGACAAGTTCCAGCTAATTACACTGGCTTCCCTGCGACCCCCAAGGATTCAGCTGAATGATGCCGAGTTCTTGTTCCAAGATTGTTATTTGCTTTTCAGTTTATGGAGTCTCATGAATTTTTCTGGTTCTACTGGTATTATTGTCTTAAAGGACAATTTAAACTAAAAAAAAAGGCCAAATGTACAAACTAATTGTTGCCCACACTTATAATTTCTGAAATTTCCAGGGTGGATCCCAGAACTATTCTCCACAGACATCACTTCAAAACTTCTCAGATGAGGGCTGACTTTAGATATTGAACTATATAGCATCTTTCTGTAGGATGTCTCAAAAAAGTTCAGACTTCATACTGCATTCATACATTTTTTGAAACTTTTATTTTTAATTTTGCAGCTCATTTTTTATTTGATAATAAATAATGCTTTGGGTCATAACACTTTTCATATCAAGTTTTCTAAGTGTTTATCAAATTTCCTTAAGTTGTTAGACTTCCTATATTTAAGGAGACTTACTAATCTAGTATGCACTATAACTAGACTATTCTTTTGAGTAGAAAACATTTTCTCTCTGATTACTTACCACATGGTGATACCATGAAAATGAATGTGTTTTTTTTAACTTTTATTTAATGAATATAAATTTCCAAAGTACAGCTTATGGATTACAATGGTTTCCCCCCATATTAATTTTTTAAACATCATTAAGATAAATAATTTCAAATATGAAGTTACAGTGAATGAAAGTTGCACTTGGTAATGTGACAAATTAACTTTCATTTTTAGGATGCTATTTCTCTGAATGACTCAATTTTGCACAGTCATGTGACACTGCAGTTGAACGCCAGCTATGTCCAGCAGCTTTGACTCCATATGATCATCCTCTATACAAAAAGCATAATTAAGTCAAAGGGTGATTACTGACTTTTTCCAAAGTGCTCTCTGTAGCAGAAAGTCCACTGAGAGTAATTAGTGCACAACTACCACACGCGGGGCACTTAGCTGGGTGCAGGGGACCAATGGCAAGCAATGGAGGATGGTTCCTGCACTCAGCAAGCATGCAGTCCATTGGTGGACACTGACAGTTAGACAGAAAGTCAGATAATCAAATAAGTGTGATACCACCGCTGAGATAAGAGCCACGTACGGGAATTACTTGTGGAGTCTATAATAAAGGTATTTGATTCACTCAGAAAGTTCCAGGGGTCAGAGGAGACAAATATATCTTGGGAACAACTCTTAAAAAATTGATTGCTTTCACAGTTAAACTGAAATAAAATTCCATGGTAGAATTTATTTATATAGGGAGGCTTTTTTTTTTGACCTCTAGTTGCATTATATGTGCTTTTAAACAATTACTTCTAACTGCTTCAGTGGAGGAAGTGAAGTTTGGATAAATATTTCAAAAGTGTTATGATCAGATCAAATGGATATCATGCCACAGACTCCTTTTTTTTGTGGAAGATAGAAAAGCTTTGTAGTTCAGTACCTTTAACTGCACCTTTTCCTGCTTTTTGAAAAAATTTATTGTTATATTTATGTGTTACAGAATGATAATTCAATATAAGTAATCAGTGTGTGTGAGATCAAACCAAATTAGTTACCATTTCCATATCCTTAGACAATATATTTTTTGCTTAACACTTAATCATTGTACATATTTACTTGGTGCAGTGGAATATTTAAATGAAGGTATACAATGTCTACTGATCAAATTTGAGCATTCACATTTCCCTGTCCTTGTCACTGCTGTATTTTGGAAATTTCATGCTCCTCTCCTCTGTTGACTCATAAAATACAAAATCAGATATTGTGCACTGTGATCACCCCACTATGATGTATAATGCTAGAACTTACTCCTCTCTCTCTCTCTTTTAAAAGATTTATTTATTTTAGAGGCAGAGCTACAGAGAGAGGTAGAGACAGAGAAAAATATTTTTCATCCTCTGGTTCACTCCCCAAATGGCCACAATAGCCAGAGCTGGGCCAATCTGAAGCCAGGAGCCAGGAGCTTCCTCCCAGTCTCCCATGTGGGTGCAGGGGCCCAAGGACTTGGGCCATCTTCCACTGCTTTCCAGGCCACCAGCAGGGAGCTGGATCAGAAGTGGAGCAGCTGGGACTAGAAAAAGCCCCTGTATGGGATGCTGGCACCACAGGAGAAGGCTGAACCTATTTATGCTGCAGCACTGGCCTCAGAACTTACTCTTTCTGTCTGTGTTTTGGTGCCCATTATCCAACATCCCTCCAGTCCCTTACCCCTTCCATTCCTAGCCTTTAATACTTGATATTCTACATTCAGGTGGATTTTTATTTGGCTTCTACATAGGAAGAACATGTGATGTTTGCCTTTCTGTGTCTGGCTTATTTCACTCTTAGACAATGATCTATGGTTCTATCCATCGTGCTGCAAACACCATAATTTCATTTCTAAAGGCTGAATAATATTCCATTGTGTATCTATACCATGTTTTCATTATCCATTCATCTGTTGATGGACACATCATGGTTGATCCCATATCTTGGCTATTGTGAGAAGTGCTGCAATGAACATGGGAGTGAGTGTTATCTCTTTGATATAAAATGATTTCATTTTCTTTTGGATTATATCCAGGAGTGGGAATTCTGGATCATACAGTAGACCTATTTTTAGTCTTTAAAGGAATCCCCATACTCTTTTCCATAGTGGCTGTACTAACTTGCATTCCTACCAACAGTGTATAAGTATTCTCCTTTCTCTGTGTTCTTAGCAGTAGTTGTTATGCTTTGCCTTTTTCATGATAGCCATGCTAAGTAGGGGGAAGTGGTATCTCCTTGTGGTTTTGATTTGAATTTCCTTGATGATTAATGATGTTGAGCATTTACTCACATGCTTGTTGGTCATTTTTATGTCGTCTTTTGAGAAAAGTGTATTTGGATCATTTGCCCAATTTAAAATTAGATTATTTGATTTGTTGCTGTTGAATTGTTTGTTATTTTATATTCTGAATGTTAATCTTCTGTTGGACAAATAGAGTGTAAATGTTGTCTCCCGTTCTACTGGTTGATTCACTCAGTTGATTGTTTCCTTTTGAGTATAGAAGCTTCTTAGTTTGATATCTCCCATTCATATGTTTTTACTTCTGGAGCCTGTGCTTTTTGAGTCTTATGCAAAAAAAAATCTTTGGCTATACCAATGTCTTTCCTCTGTGTTTTCTCTTTGTGATGGGCCTTTTTGGGTTGATACTGTGGTACAATGGGTTAAGCCTCCATTTGAGAATGGCACCTCACATTGGAGCACTGGATTCCTGGCTGCTCTGCTTCCACTGCAGAACCCTGCTGATGCACCTGGGAAAGCAGCAGAGGACCCTCCAAATATTTGCGCCCCTGCCACCCATTTGGGAGACCCCTGGCTTGGTGAGGCCTGGCTGTTGTGGTCATTTGGGGGTGAACCAGTGGATGGAAGGTTTCTTCATCTCTTTGGTTTTCACTGACTCTCTCTCACTGCCTTCAAACAAACAAATCTTTAAAAAATATATAATAAACAAGAGTGGCTTTGCATTGTATTTGCTGTGTAGTTATTGCCTGTTGCAATGACTAGGTATATGGTGTACCACATATTAGTTAAATGAGAACTTAATAACTTTTCTTTCCATCCCCTAATAATTTTGTGACCCGTGAACCTCAGTATTCTGCTTGCCTTTTTTCTTTCTCAACTTAAAAAAAGAATTAGCTTCTAGAATATACCAAAAACCTATTTATAGTATTTATGTGGATAATTTTCCATTACTTTGACACAAAATCGCCTACTTTTCATGGTTATGGTGTCTGTGTTCATTCTGTTTACCTTGCAGCTTCTTTCAGAGCTGAGGGAATCAGACAATGAAGCACCTACTCCAGACACAGTGGCAGAGGAACCTAACTGGGACCCTTCCAGGAAATCCACTCACAATCATTTTTAACTTTTTTCCTTTGCTGAAAGAGTTAACATGGCAATAACAATGACAAAATAAAACAATGAGAGAAAGAATAAAAAAAAAGAGAAACTATACCATAGCTAAAGCAATTGCAATACTCATTTTTGTTATAATTGAAAATATAATTGCTTTCATTTGTAAACAACATACTTAATTGGATAATTAAACTTAGCTCCATATTTAGCTTCTGAGATATTGTAAAAAAAAAAGCTCCAACTGGCTTATCACCACTTCTAAAAAATCAAGTGCAAAATAAAATGTCCACATTCAAAGCTCTGTTCATCTATCATTTCTCCTCATGGGGGATCTGCTCTTAGTATTGAGGGGCCAATAGCTACCTTTGGGAATCCTATCTCTCAAAGAGATTCCTCATCCTGACAGGAACAAAATGTCATATTCATATACGTGTGCATCAGGCTCTGCCGTATGATCTACTAAACCTAGGAAATTAGAATTCTATGGCTGAGGGATGTACTAAACACCTAGGAGGCACTGTTTTCCCCCTTATCATGTTGACTTCTTTTTTTTTTATTTTCAATTATCTTTATATACAGAAGATCAGTTTAGCATACATTAAATAAAGATTTCAACAGTTTGCTCCCACACAGAAACATAAAGTGAAAAATAATAGATGATTTTTTAAATGATGATGAAATCAGATCAGACCTATTGTCATGTTTAATCCCAGTGAGAGTCAAGTTGGGAATTGATAATTTCTTCTTCTTTTTTTTCTTAACAGAAGATCAGTTTAATATACATTAAGTAAAGATTTCAACAGTTTGCACCCCCATAGAAACACAAAGTGAAATATACTGTTTGAGTACTCGTTATAGCATTAAGCCTCAATGTACAGCACATTAAGGACAGAGATCCTACATGAGGAGTAAGTGCACAGTGATTCCTGTTGTTGACTTTACCAATTGACACTCCTGTTTATGGCATCAGTAATCTTCCTATGCACCAGTCATGAGTTTCCAAGGCTATGGAAGCCCCTTGAGTTCTCCGACTCTTATCTTGTTTAGACAAGGTCATAGTCAAAGTGGAGGTTCTTTCCTCCCTTCAGAGAAAGGTACCTCCTTCTTTGAAGACCTGTTCTTTCCACTGGGATCTCACTCACAGAGATCTTCCATTTAGGGTTGTTTTTTTTTTTTTTTTTTTTTTTTTTTGCCAGAGTGTCTTGGCTTTCCATGCCTGAAATACTCTCATGGGCTTTTCAGCCAGATCGGAATGCCTTTAGGGCTGATTCTGAGGCCAGAGTGCTGTTTAGAACATCCGCCATTCTATGAGTCTGCTGAGTAGCTTGCTTCTCATGTTGGATCACTCTCCCCTTTATTTATTCTATCGGTTAGTATTAGCAGGTACTAGATTTGTTTATGTGCTCCCTTTGACTCTTAGTCCTTTCATTATGATCAATTGTGAACTGAAATTGATCACTTGGACTAGTGAGATGGCATTGGTACATGCCACCTTGATGGGATTAAATTGGAGTCCCCTGGTATGTTTCTAACTCTACCATTTGGGGCAAGTCAGCTTGAGCATGTCCCAAATTGTACATCTCTTCCCTCTCTTATCCCCACTCTTATGTTTAACAGGGATCACATTTCAGTTAAATTTCAACACTTCTGGCGCTGCGGCTCACTAGGCTAATCCTCCGCCTTGCGGCGCCGGCACACCGGGTTCTAGTCCTGGTTGGGGCGCCGGATTCTGTCCCAGTTGCCCCTCTTCCAGGCCAGCTCTCTGCTGTGGCCAGGGAGTGCAGTGGAGGATGGCCCAAGGAATTGGGCCCTGCACCCCATGGGAGACCAGGAGAAGTACCTGGCTCCTGCCATCGGATCAGCGCGGTGCGCCGGCCGCAGCACGCTGGCCGCAGCGGCCATTGGAGGGTGAACCAACGGCAAAAGGAAGACCTTCCTCTCTGTCTCTCTCTCTTACTGTCCACTCTGCCTGTCCAAAAAAAAAAAAAAAAAATTCAACACTTAAGAATAACTGTGTATTAATTACAGAATTAAACCAGTCATATTAAGTAGAACAGACAAAAAAAAACTACCAAGAGGGATAATGTATTAAGTTGTTCATTAACAGTCAAGGCTATGCTGATTCTAAAATCTGCTATGATCCAGTAAAGGATATATACTTCCAATTGTTTACAAGGTCAATAATAAGATTTTTTTTTTTGACAGGCAGAGTGGACAGGGAGAGAGAGAGACAGAGAGAAAGGTCTTCCTTTGCATTGGTTCACCCTCCAATGGCTGCTGCGGCCAGTGCGCTGTGGCCGGCGCACTGCGCTGATCCGATGGCAGGAGCCAGGTGCTTCTCCTGGTCTCCCATGGGGTGCAGGGCCCAAGCACTTGGGCCATCCTCCACTGCACTCCCTGGCCACAGCAGAGAGCTGGCCTGGAAGAGGGGCAACTGGGACAGAATCCGGCGCCCCGACCAGGACTAGAACCTGGTGTGCCAGTGCCGCTAGGCGGAGGATTAGCCTAGTGAGCTGCGGCGCCAGCCAATAATAAGATTCTTACAATAGTTTCTGCCTATCCCCTCAGCCCCCACCGCCCCCAGAAAATCCACACTGACCAAACAGTTGGCTGTGGAAAATGATAAAATGATTATAACAATCACTGTAGTTTACAATTATTGAACATCTCTATGGTGCTAGACTGTGCTGATGTGTTCTTTACACACATAACTTAATGCCATCCTTAGAAAAGTGGAAAGTTACTAATAATAGATACAATTGACACATGAAGGGACTGAGGTTGGGAGAGGTTAGGAGCCTCCCTCCACCAGGGAGGAGCTTACAGTCTGAGTTGCGGCCTGTGCACTTGGTGCTTACTGAACCTGATGTACTTCTCTATTCAGAAACCAGGTGAGTGAATGGCTGAGGACTTGATATAACATGGGGGAGATTCAGGAAGGTGCTGCTGATTAAACTGACAATGAAAATGTAGAGGATCATGAATCATACTGCTGTGTGGAAATAGCAGAAAAAGAAATACGAATTAAAAGAGGAAGCCCCGCATTTCCTTTGCTTTCTTTTCCCCATAGCACTCTCCCAGATTTACCAGCTCAGTGTGTGTCTTTTATACATGCATACGTGGACATCAGTACTAAACATGTTTTACATTTCATTTCATATATATAAATTTATATATATATCAGAAATTTATATATATTTATATATATAAGAAATTTAAGAAAATTTAAGAATCATAGGTGCCCTGGGCCTCTGTGAATGCCAACAGTTCATGCTTTAACAGCTGCCGAAGGTCCTACTCTATGGACATGTCACCATTTATTTAAATAGTTTTCTATTGGTGGATATTTTAGGTTTTTCTTTTTTAATATCAACAAGGCTGAAGTAAATATCCTTGCAGGTGTGTCTTTCTGTACTTAATCAAGTATACGGTTGTGAAAAAATTCATAGAATTTTTTGACCTAAAATGATTAGGTCAAAGGATAGATGTAGTATACATGTTAATACCTATTGCCAATCTCCTCCAAAAAAGTTCTTTCTTAGCAATTATAGGAGAAATATTTTAAAATTAGGATCAAACCTTGGTAAGCAGAGCTGAGACTGTACTGCAGATGTGTTTAAAGGCTTTCCTGGTGAGGTCAGTCGGACACATAAACCCTGATATACACATAAACCCTGATATGCAACATTGTCTTGCACTTGGGGGAGTGAACTTGAGACAGGAACTGAAGCCAGCCTTCATCCATAGAGCATTGTGTTGAAACTATATAATCATTAAATTTGCAGTAAGTACATATGAATAGTACCTTTCTTTGCTTTTAAATATATCTATTAGCTTAATTCACAACACTCCCTTCAAATAAGTAGCACAGAAGACAAAGCTCAGAAAGGTTAAGATGGGTGAATATAGGAATGGTCCTGATTGCTAGCATTTGTAATGACCCTGGAATGCAGCCCAGGACTCAGGTCAGTCAGAGGCTGAGACTAGCTTTGTACACAGATGGAAAAAGAGTAATTAGTCTTTGTGAAGCTCTTGTGATTTATTAGGTAAATGTCCCTACGGGGTGGATTTACTGAGGTAAGTTTCTTGGAAGTGCTGGGGACTTACATGGTGACTGCACCTGCAGAGGCCAAAGTCAGCCTGGATGCTGCTTCCCAGGTAACGCAACCTTTCAAGGAACCTCCACTGTGACCAAGGAAGCATCCACTTTACCTTGAGGAGTGAGCCTAAAGTCTTTGGGCCATGTGGGAAGAGGGATTAATGACCTCATTGTTCGTCTCAGGGAGGGGATGAGTGTAGGGGTGTAATGAACCTCATGAATTGATAATCAAGCCTGTTAGCTATTACCAGATAGTCACTGACATTCAACGTGATTGATATGCACACATAAATCTGTTTTGTTTAAACCCGAGTCAAGAAAATTATAAAACCTTTAACAAAACTCAAGGTTGTAGAACAGCCATCTCTGGTAATTGACTGGTTAGTTTCAGGTTTAAATCCTCACTTTGACTAGCTGAATGAACTTCAACCCTGATTTTTCTGTTGGTCTCTACCTACGTCAATTAACAATGCTTTCATCATATCTGGGTGGGTTGGGAGGGGTCATTGGCTACATTGTCTACAAATTGGGAATTCTTTGAAGTGTGTGTCAGGTACCATGTCAGGGACAACTGAGTTACCAGACCAGAACAATGCCATTAATTTGGTACCCCTTAAAAATGTGACTAGCTCCATGTTTTTTTTTTTTTTTTTTTTTTGACAGGCAGAGTGGACAGTGAGAGAGAAAGAGAGAGAGAGACAGAGAGAAAGGTCTTCCTTTTTCCCTCCAATGGCCGCTGCGGCCGGCGCACCGCGCTGATCCGACGGCAGGAGCCAGGTGCTTCTCCTGGTCTCCCATGGGGTGCAGGGCCCAAGCACTTGGGCCATCCTCCACTGCACTCCCTGGCCACAGCAGAGAGCTGGCCTGGAAGAGGGCAACCGGGACAGAATCCGGCGCCCCGACCAGGACTAGAACCCGTGTGCCGCAAGGCGGAGGATTAGCCTAGTGAGCTGCGGCGCCGGCCTTAGTTCCATGTTTTATCCGCCTCGGGATTTTTACAGCCTGGCTGAGTGGAACAACCTTCAACACAAAGAGCATGGAGTCTGTGTTTTGAGGAAACTGAAAGTTCCTGGCTCTACTTGGCATGAGGATGACACATAGAGGATTTCTCTGCACTGTGAGCTAAAGTTGAAGAAACGCCGCCTTCTTTGTGGCAGAGACCCCAACTCTTGACGCAACTTCTAGAAGGCAGGGTTTAAACATACTCATGTGCCAGTCACAAACCTACAGGGTGACAGTGCTGTCTTTACTGAGAGGCAGATACACGGACAAGAAGGAAGTGGCTTGGCCTTCCTTAAACCAAACAAGTATTTGAAGCGTCACCAACTCTTACCAACAAAGCTGTGCACCTTGTGCGTTCTGTGTCTTCCTGAGGTCAGTCTACAGCTCCCAGCCTGACCCAGAGTCAGACTCTACTGATGGCTGTTTAGCTTGAGGAAAATGCACCTGTTCTGTCTCTTTGGAGCTGAAGAACGAATGAAGTGCTTTCTGGTGAGAAGCAACTACTCCATCTTTATTGAAACTTTCTCTTGTTCTCAGTCTTCCAATCATTTTCTCCCCTTCTCTCTCAGACTGGGAGTACCAGGAGCTCTTCTCTTAGTTTAGATTCTCTTACTAAATAATTTTACACATTCTCATAGCTCTCGGTGCTACCTACATGTTGATAAATCCTAAATTTGTCACCTGCCCCAATTACTTCCCCAAACACCAACTACCCGACGGGCTCTCCACATTCTTCTTTGTCTAAATAAATTCCAAGGCTGCACATCTGCAAGTTGTCCCTTTTGTCATTATGGAGTCTCCTCCACTCAGTCATCCTTCACTCGCTCTTCCTTCTCCACATTCCATGTATCAGGCATCTATTCAGCTGGCTTCTCTGGTGTATTTAAAATCTACCCACTTGGGACACTTCCACAACCAACACCCTGGGTCAAGCCACTGTGGGTTCCAGCCTGTATTACCACATTAGTCTTTTTATCTGGTCTAAAAGTTTCCATTATCTCCCTCCCCAGCTTGTCTCTACACTCAAAATTCTGAGTGGTTCTTTTAGACTACATCGAATCGCATCACTTCCAGACTTACAACCCTAACATGACTTCCCACTGCACCGATTATAAAATCCTTGATTTGACCAAGCAAGCTGGCCTGCTCCAAGCCCAGTCCTACCACCACAGCTTTAGCTTTCCTGACTCCTCTGTTGTTTTTCTTCTCTCTAAGCTCACTGACTGAACGTTTGAATTCCCAGCCCCTTTCTTGAAGTTTATCCCATGCTATTTCTGTTTCCCCCTTTTTCACTAATATCTACTAATTCTTCAAGTTTCAGCTTTGTACTCTTCTCTTAAAATCTCTACCTGAATTGACATACCCCAATCTGTTCACATTTCTGGCCAAAACATGTCATAGGACCACATCTAAGCTAATCAGGATTGATAAATACATAAATAAATAAATCTTCTGTTGGGGATATAAACTTGATATTGATGAATAGTAATACATTCTACAACAATTAGCCTACAAGAAGACTATGAAGGTGAGTGAATGTCAAGTTCCTTGCTTCTGATTGAAATTACACCAATGAAGTGTAGGAACACTAGCTGTTTAATGCTGATAAGAAAGTTGACTATCACTGCACACATGATTTCAACAAATGAAAATCAGAAGTAGATTGTCACTAGGATCAATTCACTTTTCTTATGAGATAACATCTTTCAAAACAAGGACCAATATAGGGAAACAGTAATAAAGATGCTTTAGTTGGAGAGGGGATGTACTATTTACTGAACTAAATAGTCTGATATATTTAATTAATGTTTAATAAGCTAATGGAAATTAAGATATTTTAAATGTGACCTTCTGGTGATAGCGCCCTTTATATTTCTAATTCAAATCTAGTGGTGGAGATTTGAGATATAGAAGGTAGGCTCACAACTACTCTGCCCCCTCTATTTCTCTATTGTTCTAACACCTGTATCTATCTCTATTGACGATCACAGACAGACACTTTTAAAATAGCTTTGGTACCTTAAAAAGAAGTTCTTTCCATAAATTTACAGCTGGTGGTAACAACTTGAAGCCCTCTTTTTACTTGGAAATACAATTATAGTCCTAATACCGTACATATAAAGGAAATGAAGCGAACGATGAACGATTTTTGAGCTTCCACTATGGCCTCATTTCCAAACAGTTCCCCAAAATTACAGTGTTTACTCCATTCTACAGCTAAGAATCATGAGGTGCTGAGCGACTGAGAACATGCCTAAGCTTCCATACGAAGGCTGATGGCGGAGGAAATGGAAAACTGTGAGTGAGAGTCATAGCTCACACCTTACCTTAATGTTAATCATCTGGGAGGCCATTTAAGTTCCTTACATCCAAGTGTATCCACAGCTTCAGATTCTGGGGTCATTTCATTGATTTTTTTTCAGCAAGTCTAGGCAATAACAAGGACACAGCCTGCAAGCTTACCATAAACATGATCTAAAAATTGGAGCTGCGCCTTCCCTTCAGGCTTGTATTTCTCTTAGATTTCATGCTAATATAATAAACTTCTTAAAAAGGATACAGTAATCCATTATTATTTTTGAAGCTCCAATAGACCATCTATCTAGAACTTTGAGGGACTATCAATACAACTTTATGGAGCCTCATACAGTTTGGGTAAATCAACATTGCAATTTCAGTGCACTTAAGTCCTGCAAAAATATTACATCATGGCCACATGGCTAATGAGAATAAAGGTATAGACTCGGGAGACAGAATACCTGCCTTAAAGTCTGACTCCACTGTTGCTGGCTGTGCAACCTTGGATGAACAACTTCTTTTTGATCCAATTTTTTTATTTGTGGGATGGAGATAATTTAGTATGCATCTTCTGGGGTCATTACTAGGATGATTTAGGTGAAAATATGTAGCGTGTGCAGAGCAGGGTCTTGTACCAGACTAAGTGCTGTATTAGAGCTCAGAAAATACACATTTTTACTAGGTCTGGTTCTATGATTCTTTCATTATTTTTAAGTATCTATTGTGTGCCACTCATTGCCCAGTGTAACTCTGGCCAAAACAGGGAACCTTTTAGAGAGGGAATATTTGGATGTTTAATTATATGTATTTTCCACACATGGAAATTTTCCCTAGGCAAAGAATACCCTTTGTTTTTCTTTTGGAACAGAAAGATGTCCTCAATACTTGGACTTATATGAAGTTATGGATGATTTTCCCACCTTTCATCTCCCCCAGCATCCCCTCATTCCAGTCTTAGTTCTCTCCATGATACACTGAATGGGTTCCCCTGCATTGTCACAGTGCTAGCCATGTCTAGGTGGATGTCATATGGACAACACTAATAACAGCAATGACAAGAATAAAACAGAAAAACCTACTGCTTTTCAATAGTCACTGAGAAAACCATAGCAAATTTTTAGTTTTCCCTATAGTGGTCACGTAGGCTGGCCCACTCTGAATTTGTTTCCACCAAATGAGTTAACATAGAAGAGAACATTATTTCAGCGACTAGGCCATGCCAATGGTGCTCTAAAGAAAATGTACTCATATTCCCTAAGAGAATCTATCATTTAATGCCCTCTTATATTTTAAATAACAATTTGAGCTGGGAACATTTCCATCATTTTTATAAAGAACCTTACATTGATCAATGTAGGGAAAATTACATTTTCCAAAGAGGCAATACTGGATTTCTATATAACATGAAGTTCTACATTGGAAATGAAAGGATTTTAAAAAAATCAGTTGGTGATTTTATTTCCTCCAGCAGAAAAGTTCAGCTTTGAAAGAAAAAAAAAATGTTCCACATGGAAAGGGAATTGTTGGTTGTAAACGTATCATTTTTTTTTTTTAAGGTTGTATAAGTGTTGAAAGTAGGAGTGATAACAGAAAGGGGAAAGTTCTATTTGAATAGGACAGACCCAAGACTATCGGGAAACTGAGTGAACATAGTGGCTCCTTTGTGAAATCAAACTTGTACTCAGAGAAATGGTGACTGTGTACGCCGATTCAATTTGCTTCGTCACAAGACAACATTCTTTTTCCTGTGGCCTTTCATCTTTTCCTTAGCAACTGATCATTAAAGCTCTGCCTCTCCCTGAGCCAGCAGCCCTGGTGTCTGATTTGACAATGAACTTGGCCTTAAAATGACAGGCACAAGTATTTCATGAACTCTGACTCTATTGGTATTTCCGAAAGTTATGCTCACACCTGCATATTGAGGCATCATTGTACTTGGATGACTGCACTTCAAAATGAGTTGGTGGCACAAGGACTTGTTTATGTGTAGTGTTGCTTCTGCAGCCATACCAAATATTTTATTAAAAGGTTCAAATTTATTCTGGAGCCTTCCAAAGGATGAAAGTTTCTGTGTCAGGGCAAAAATCAATGGTTTCCAATGTTCCTTGTTGACCCTTTCTCTGAAGTTGGCCTGGAAAAGATTGAAAAGAAACTTGTCCTGTAGAACATTCTGACATTTTTATTTGTTATTGTTTGTATTTCTTTACTGGCCTGATAGACGCCTGCCACTAAGATAAAAATGATTAGGTCATGGGCTGTTGTCTGTGTCAGAAGATAAAATTCTTCTTTATTCCTCTGCAGAAAGTTGGTGAACCAGTTCAAAAGGCAAAACTCATGTTTGGTGATTTCAATTTTAATTTTATGTAGGAAAGATTGAGATTTTCATGGTACTGATTTTATGTATATTATCAAATTTTATCTCTTGATATGAATAAGTAAAATAAAAAACTCAACCATAGACAATCTTGTAGTCAATAGTTCAACTTGGCAAACAGCAAGTGACTTTACACACTTATAAAAATGGCTTATAAAATGGATGAGCAAATCAACAAAAATAAGCTTAGCCTCATGACTCATTATTTTAAGGAAAAGGCAAATGCAAGGATCAGAAACGATGGGAAAACCATCATTGGGATTTAGCTCCAGAGCTGGGCACTTCCAGATGGGTTAACCCAACCATTTTTCCCAGCTTTCCTCTGGGGACAAACTACGATCACTCTGGTTTTCCAACTAAATACCGTGAGATGAAATGAGCTTGAGTGAGTTGTGTACAGTTAACCAGCAGAAAGTAGCAGGGCTTCAGTGAAAATCTCAGAGGTGTTAACTCCTAAACCTATTTACCTGATTAAAGTACTCCTATAGAAAAAAATAATACCTTCAGAGAGAGTAAGAATAAAAAGGTTTTGGGCAAGGTAAAAATGAAAATTTCCTGATTGCTAATGAAAATCAGCCTGGTTGCTGCTCTGCAGCCTGGGCTATCCTACTCTTAGGTTAGTTCTACAGAAACCATTTCATTTCATAGACCCCAGTGGGAGACAGTTATTGCCATTAAGGAAGGGTATGTGAACACAGTGCAATTGGCACCGATGGACCCTTCCAGATTGGAAAACCTGAAGTTGAGTGCTAATCAATGCTTACTTAGTGACCACTATTCATGGCTGAAGGAAAATGGGAACAAAAACCAAAGCAGATTGTGAGCTCCAAGTTCTTGGGGATTTGAAGAAGTCGCTTTCCACAGATAGAGTTTGACTGACATGCGAGCAGACAGGCAGAGAGGGACGGCTCTGCCTGCGTGCCTTTTATTTGCAGTCGGACATTTACATGATTTGAAAAAGGAAGGCCAACTGGAAGACATCCGTGTCACTAGGCAGGCCATCTCAGAAGCCAGGGACGGTGCCTTCATTAGAATCTGCTTTGGGTCTACCTTGCCCACCAGGAAGCCAGAGCAACTCTGAGCGCTCAGAGCAGAGGTCCGACAGAACTGTCTGTTGTTCCGGGGCTGTGGGAGTGCCTGTGAGGCAGGCGGATGGGCCTGTATGCTGATTGTGCTCTGTGGGCCTTTCAAGTAACATATAAAAGAACAGGCAAGTGTCAAAAGTGTCAATCTCACCGCAAAAACAGATAGAGCAGTATGCATACGGCTGCACTTCCCACAAGTGACCCAATGTTCAGGGAGACAATTAGAACGAAAACACAGGCATTCTAGACAAATCTTCCTGGCTTGATGGTAGAGTGAAGGAGTGGCAATAAACATTCTTGAATTCTTAAGAACCAATACTTGCACTGAATTCAGCTGTGAAAATGGTAGAACTCTGCTGTTGATGCTGCTAAGCCATCAGTGTCTTTTCTCCATTTAAGTGCTATGCTTTCGAATAACCTTTCTCTTTTGTCGTCTGTAGTTTCTCTCCCATTTTCTTGAATCTTTAAAAAGTGGCCTCACAGGTGCACGATAAAGCAAACGCTTGCTTGGGACATGTTGTTTTCTCAGCATCGTTATGGCGAGAAAGTGAGGAAAGGACATTTGTACTATTAGCAGTGTGAGAAGCTGTCCTTTTCCAAAGCATTTTTTTTTTTTTTTTTTTTGCAATGTGGCCATTAGCTGCTGATGGAGTTGCCATGGTTATGAGAGGTCCACGGTGGGAGAAATCTTCATTTATTATCAGATTTTGACAGCAGCGGTCAGAATGCTTGATGGGGGGGAGAAAGCATAAGAACAACAATATAAAAGAGCCTTAGCCATTTTGGCCGTACAAAGAGTCGAGTTATAACATTAAAAAGATATTCAACAATAAAGTCATGGATGAGTTGAGTGCCAAGAAAAATCTTGCTTTTGAAATAAAATGTATTCCTGTAAACAGCAGAGGCAGAAAATGATAGTTCACCAAAGAAAGAAGAGAAAAGGCAGCAGCCATAAACCCACCGAGTTGAACGTGATTAAATTATTTCATGGCATAGTTTGCAGCGTTTGTACCGTTTGCTTTGCCTTCTTTCTCATGCAAAAATCTGGGTGATTTAAGCTACAACTGTAAGGGTTACTGAGCTTCAGATGTCTCTCTTGGTATTTGAGTACAAGCAAAAGCCTTTGTACTAAGAGTCCATGAAAGCTCTGGAAATATTATTCTCACATAAAAAGTATAATAAATCCCATTACAAGGGCCTCATTCTGCTATGGACTCACACCCTTCATGGGAAAATTCTATGATATGCATGTTAGCTTTTGCCTTTGGTCTTAGCACTGTAAGGGGAAGTTGAGAGGTTTTTTTTTTTGCCTCTTTGGAATAACAGATGATTTCCCTTGATGGTTCAGTGTTTAGAGAGGAACCACGGTTGTCTCTATAGACTCCAAAGTCTAAGTAGGTGATAAATTGTGAGGAATTTATTTCTGGTTAGGCCAGGAGGAGAGAAACCAGCCTTGCTGGATCCTGTGCCAACATGAGTCTGGAATGTGTCTCAGTCTACTGGACAAAGGCAAAGCTCAGTGTACAGAGTCCGTGAGCTCCAGGGATAAGGACTGTCAGGGCTCAGGCGCTGGGCAGATACAAGCTGCCCGATGTATAGGAAGAGGGCTGGCAGCAGAGGAAAGGGCCTGGCCTTTTAGGTGGGGGTCAGAGGTAAATGAGGAATCCTGAGGGATGCCGGTATCCCCGGCAGGCTCAGCGGTTCCACCCACGTCATTGCTTCTGCGTGACCTGCAGCTGTCACTGCCCAGGGCTCCTCTCAGTCCCTGGTCCCTGGCTTGCTGTCTTCCTTGCCTGCCACAGTCTGTTTTCTCTGAAACAATTTACCCGGTCAACTTTTAAACCCATGCTAATTTTATTGTGGTTTCAGGGCATTCAGGGGACAAGGTCCTTACTAATCCGACACCAGCTGGACAGACTTCTGTATCTTCATCAGCTGCACACAGATTCTCCACCTAGATCCTCTTAGCTGGTGGCTACTTCCTGCTTCTTCTGCAGGCCTTGCTCTTGCTAATCACCTATTGCACTCCTGATTCTCATCCTCTTTGCTCCACTGATCTCACTCCCCTGAGGTCACTAATGACTCACTTGTTGACTGCAACAGATAATTTTCTGGCCTGACCTTCTTGGCCTCTGTTCTTTCGGCCCCAGTAGTGTCTCTCCTGTCTGACTCTCGCCTGTGGAGTTCTTATTTCTGGAACAGTGTATCTGTGTCAAGCACAGAGCGAAGTTTTGACAACAGCCCAACAGGTAGGCATAGATCAAGACACAGAGACTTAACGAGTTCAAGTAACGTATGGAGGAGAACCTCCAGGTGATTTTTCAGGGCCATCTTTGAGCCATTATGAAGACTTTTCCTGGCAGGCCTCACAGGGAAATTCCGCTCCCCATGTCCGATTTGGTGCACAGCTTGTGCATTGTCACCCCTGAAAGGAGTCACAGTCGAGGTTTGGGCCCTCTCGCCCGTCACGCTTTTATGCATAGGTCATTCCTAGCCCAGGTGCCACTTTCTGAGCGCTCTTTATCTGAAGCCAAGACAGCAGCTAATGTAATTGTATGCAGATTCAATGTAAATAGTTGTATGTTGTCTTGTTTAGGGAATAATGGCAAGTAAAAAAGTCTATATGGCTAATATACCATTTTTGTTTTGAATACTTTTGATCTTAATTTGGTTGAATTCATGGACACCAAACTTGCAGATGCAGACAGCATCTCTTTTGTGATGTTTCTGGTAATATTAAAATTCTTTGCCCATAGTCTCTGCTTAAGAGTTTCTCACATGGTAATGACTAACTGTAATAGCATAGGATGAATGTTCCATCAGCAATAGGTAGAAAACCTGATGGGAAAGTGAATGAGGACATGATTAATTTTGTTAGGGTATAGAAAGGAGGACAAATTGGTCTTTGAAGAATGTGTTGAAGTTTATCATTTCCAATAAAGGCATAACAGAGGGATGATGATAAAGTAAAAGGAAGTAGGGCAAAAATGTTTGAGAAACATTATTTTAGCAGTATACCTAGAACATAGAAAAGTTGGAGCAGGATAACCTTGGGCCACATGATCACAGAGATTTTATTATCATGTAAAGAAATTTGGAGTTGTTTTCAAAGGCAATGAAAAGGCATTGAAACCTTTCTAGGAGGATAGACAAAGAGATCTATATATTATAAAGATATGTATTGCTGTGTTGTATTGGTTAGATTAGGAGAACGTCCAGCCCATGGGTCATACAGGGCCCATGAAATCATTTGGTCTGGTCCTGCCAAGGCAACTGCAGGCAGGACAAGAAATTCAATAAATCTATAGCAGGCTAATTTTTAAGTTGATGATTTTGTGTGGCTCATGAATGAGGTTATAAATGTCCAAATGGCTTTTGGCAGAGAAATTGTTCCCCACCCCTGGATTAGATTGTGAAGATAATTCTCAGGAACAAAAATCGAGGTAAGACAAAATATGGGTCAGAGATGACGAGTGCCTGGGATATGACAATGGAGACTGACAACAGGAGACAACCCTCGGGGGTGGGTCCTTGACTATGGATCATGAGAAAGTAGGAGGCCAAGGACAAAATATAGTTTCTAGTCTGAATGACTGGGTGGATGGTAAAGCCATTCACAAAGATGGAGAATCTAGAGATGATTTTGGTGTGGTGGAATGGGCGGTGAGTGGTGGGAGGGTAGCACAAAGCTTGAAGGGTATGAAGAGGATTTTGAATTTGATTCTGGACATGCTGTGCTTGAAGTATCATTGATGTGTTGGTTTGTGATAAGGCCACACGTATCCATTAGAGCATAGGATTTGAGTTTGAACAAACCTGGATTAAACTTCCTGATCAATAACTCACTGGCAGTATGACTTTGAATAATTTTCTTGGTTCTCTCATCTATAATTTGGGAAGTAGTAACAATTTCATAACTTTGGGGTGGGATTAAATGCGATGGTGGGTATAAACTGTATAATAAGATATCTGGTTATTTGTATAGTACTAAGAAATGATTCTTTCCCATTTTTCCTGATCTTGAGTTTCTTTAATGATTGAATTAGAAAGATAAATACTCAACATCTTAGACAGGTTAATATGAAGATTAAATATAATTCTGCACAAAATATGACTGAAGACAGGTGCTGGCATTGGTTAGGATGTCCAGATCTCATTATGAGCGTTCCTGAGTTTATACCCACCTCTAGCTTCCAACTCCAGCTTCCTGCTAATGCACACCCTACAAAGCAGGCAATGATGGCTTACATTGCTGGGTTCCTGCCACTCATGTGGGAGACCTGGAGTGCATTCCCTGCCTCTGGCCCAGCTGTGGCCATTGTGGGCATTTGGGAAATAAACTAGTGGATGTACTTTTATTTCTCTGTCTCTCTGCCTCTCAAATTAAATTAAAAAGATATAAAAAGACTTTGATAAAAAAGATTTTGAGGCAAAATTTCAGTGATTAAATAATAGTAAGTCTTTTAAATGCAAATTTGCAAACATTGTGCATTTACAACAGCAATTGACTTTTCTGCACCCTTAGTATTTGACAGACATTATGCTATGTAGGTATTTTAGATACAGTATTTCATTCAATACAGCAACCACAGACAGCAGATACCATTATTAGCTCCATTTTACAGAGAAAATAATGAGGCATAAAAGGCTTGATTAGATCCACAGCTTGACAGTGGTGTTGCTGAATTCAGACTTCCTAAATCTAGACTTTAGAATAAAGGCTATTACTTTATGGTATCTGAATACTTGGCAGTTATTAGCTCAGACCTTCCTGAAATGCGTAAGTCTTTTATGCATAGCTGCTATTGCCAGAGAACCCACTGACCAGGTTCCAACTATCTTATCCAGAGAATTTAAGTTGCGGGAAAAAAAATGCTCCACTTTTTATTGACACTTAGATCTATCCATTACCTAGCTTGCAATTTTTTTTTGTTACCTTCTTTTCCTTTTGGACTGTGCTAATTTTCAGAGTAACATGAATCATTTTAGTCAGTTGAGAAACACCACCATAACCTAGACATGTACTGAGAAAAGACCGAAATTAATATTAGAAAGTTTTAGACTCATCAAAGCTTACCTGTCATTAGTCATTGGAGGCAGAGTCTCTGGGTTTTTGAATAATGGGGTATAAATCAGGGTGCTAACCTTTAAAATGGGGAATAATGCGGGACTTGAAGTTTACTGCGAATCTCAGGATACAAACAGTACATCCTGTAAATCCCAAAGACTGTTCACTGGGAGGAAAGAAATCAGTTCTGCTGCTCTTATTATGGTCTGCACACACAAGACAACTCCAAGAGGGCTATAAATCCATCCAAGACACCATTTATTTTGGTAGCTGTAGAGATTTTGGAGGTAAGTTATGTGTAAGTGGAGTTCTGTGTCTTAGGAGAGTATAATGAAGGGGTTAAACTTTCCCTTTTGCACTCTTGACTTTGAGCATCAAGGAAAGGTCAGGTTTGCTGACTTTTACATGACTGAACCGTTTCCTAAAGGAATATTTGTTTGGCTTCTTGAAAGCGAGGACCTGTTAATGGTAGCAGTTAGTGAAGTATCCAGATGCAAAGTTCCCACTTCTGCCGAATTCTCAGCCTGGTGCCTGGACCGTGGTGGCTAAGCGTCGGTGATGGTTTCCCTCCCTCTTGTTCTGTATGTACTTCCTGACCATTTCACTATTTATTAGCCTTTTATTCAGAGGATGCAAAGAGAAAAGAAAAGGAGTAAATTACATCAGCAAGTTCTATGGGCCGTTAGCATGGTTGGTCTAAAATTTGGATAGAGGAGGACATTTTTTAAAAGTTTACTTATTTGAAAGGCAGAATGACAGAGACAGGGAAAGAGATGGGGAGGGAAGAGAGCGAGAGTGAGAGGATTAGAATGAGCATGAGAGAGAGAGAGAGAGAGGAGAGAATCTTCCATCAGCTGCTTCACTACCCAAATGGCAGCAACAGCTGGGACTGGTGGTCCAGGCTGAAGCCAGGAGCCAAGAATTCCGTCTGCTCTCCCCCAGGTGATTTGGCCCCATGCACTTTGATCATCATCTGCTGCCTTCCCAAGTCCATCATCAGGAAGTTAGAGTGGAAGCAGAGCAGTAGCAAGGATTTATCCAGAACATGATATGCAGTGCCGGGGTTTTGCAAGTGGTGGTTTAACTCACTGTTCTACAACACTGGCCACAGGAGAAGAGATTAATACAAGGATTTTAGAAAATCTAAGACCTTGACTGATACACAATCATTGTTTTCTACGCTCGTCAATATTGTACTACAGGTTGACTGAGGTTGCTTAATGTTTAGGATAATTAGATTGAGGGCTATCAGGACAGAATGGACTGAGCACAATGGAAAGTTCTTTTCATATGGTCTTTTTTTTTTAAGATTTATTTACTTGAAAGGCAGAGAGAGAGAGAGAGAGAGAGAGAGAGAGAGAGAGAGATCTTTGATCTGCTGGTTTACTCCCCAAATGGCCACAACAGCTGGAGCTGGGCCTATCTGAAGCCAGGAGCCAGGAGCTTCTTCTGGTCTCCCGCATGGGTGCAGGGGCCCAAGGACTTGCACCATCTTCTACTGCTTTCCCAGGCCACAGCAGAGAGCTGGATTGGACGTGGAGCAGCTGAGACTCGAACCGGTGCCCATATGGGATGCTGGCACTGCAGGTGGTGGTTTTACCTGCTATGCCACAGTGCCGGCCCCTTCTTGTGCTCTTTCCCCTTCTTCCTGTAGTCATATTTTGCTGGGATCTAACTCTCCAAACCACCTATTGGACTTTGCTTCTTTGTATCATCAAAATCAAATGTTCTGTTCAGAAGCAGGCTCCACATGCTTCTGTGAGGTTTGTTCTGTAATGATCGTATGATAAAACAGACTTCACCAACGAATAATGTGAGAGGGTCAGAAGTCAAGCATGCCATTTGGGAAAAGAGACAGCAACTCAAACCAGGGAGAAAAATACGCAGTTTCGAATGAGAGAGGGAAAGAGCAGCTGGGAGTGAATGGGAAACATCAGGGAGCCAATCCTACTATGCAGGAAATGTCCAGGAAAATGACTTTTCTAGCTGCTGCAACTAACCGTCCATGCCATGCTCAGCATTGTATTAGGTTTAGTAACTTGGCTTTGTGAGTTGTACCCAGACTGTTGGAGTCAAGTGGAGGTATTGAAGCCAACATTCACTTTTAAGTATAGTGATGGATAGGCATGACTATCATTCTTATTGTGTTTGTTAGATGTGTAGTAACCCTATGGGTCTCATGGTAGAAGCCCATTCTCCTTACGGATCTCACTGGTACCTTACAATTTTTCCCCTGTAACACTGTACTGTGGATGCAAGCAGCTTTTCAGTGAAAACCCGAAACATCATAATAGCTATGATATGGCAATAACAATATTTGCCGTACTTATAAAAAGATCTGGCTTTGGAGAATTCAGCAGAATTTCACATTTAAGAAGAAAAATGTCCCTTGTGTTGAACAAATTCCACCATTGTCCTCGGATTTTTCCTAACTCAAGATTAGAAGAAATACACATTTGTCGTCACCTTGCAGTTGCTTCATCCATGTAGGTTTGCATCAGATTCTTCTGCTTATCTTAGTAATTTTGGAAGATTGGAATGGAGTAGGTTCGTTCTAATATAAATAGCATTTTATCTTGATCTATGTGGGGAAAAGTGAATCTTAAATGTTCTTTTCTCTTTTAAACACTTAAGTGAATCTCAAATATTTGGAATGTGTTGCCAAAGTTGAAACTTTATGGGAAAGAAAAAGCAATCACATAACAATGGAATTGTCATATTGTCTTCAACCTTATATAAATATTATCACCCAAAGGCTTTCAAAGACTTTTTATATCTCCTAATTTAATCTTCCATGACAAGCTTCAATTTATCTTTTATCATAAGGGGAATTTGATGCACGGGAAGCTTGGGTAACCTTCTGTAAGTTTACCAGAGTTACGAGTAAGGCTGAGAATTGATTTGTAGAATTTGAGAACCAGGAGGGATGTTGGTCAGACAAAGACATTAGAAGGATTATGTGACTTGACCATCTTTTTAGAGCTGGTATTAGAAGTGGAACCCATTATCTCAACTGTCAGTTTTGCATTTTCTATCCTGTACTGCATTGACTTCTTTGAATCATTTTATGAATTCAGTCCATGACCCTGACCAGGTGTCATAGTTTTTGTGGATTGGCCATCAGATATAGATTAAAACAAAGCTTTGCCTAGAATTTTTATTCAACATTTGCTCAATAAGTTTTTTATTGAATGCTTACTCTGTAAAATTTAATATACTAGAAACATTGGATTCACAGATTAAAAACAAATATCCCTGCCCTCATGGGAATTAGAATGAAATTATATCAAACTACACCTTTTAGGAAGGAATCCTTGGATTTTTAAAGGATGTAGCAATTTAATATTTCTGATCATTAAGCTACTGGAACTTTTCCTGAGCATAGAGTATTTTGGTATTTGCTATTTTATTCAGAATGGCTATTCTCAGAGGTCTGACCAATTGCTTGACTGATGTTCTGAGAGAATTCTAGAAAAGTTTCTTTTTTTTAAAAATAGATGTATTTTATTTATTTGAAAGACAGAGTTACAGAGAGAGGTAGAGACAGAGAGAGGGGTCTTCCATCTGCTGGTTCACTCCTCAGATGGCTGCAATGGCTGGAGCTGCACCAATCCAAAGCCAGGAGCCAGGAGCTTCTTCCAGGTCTCCCACATGGGTACAGGGGCCCAAGGACTTGGGCCATCTTCTACTGTTATCCCAGGCCATAGCAGAGAGCTGGATCAGAAGAGGAGCAGCCAAGACTAGAACCGGCGCCCATATGGGATGCCAGCGCTTCAGGCCAGGGTTTTAATCCGCTGCACCACAGCTCTGGCCCTGAAAAGTTTCGTTTCTTTTTTTTTTTTTTCCCCATGTCCAAACATGAATCTTTTCTCCCAGAAATACATGCAGGGGGCTTCAAAAAGTTTATGGATAAATGGAATGAAAAGACAGTACTAGGGCAGGCCTTTGCTGTTTGGGATACATGCATCCCATATCAGAGTGTCTGGGTTCAAGGACTGGTTCCACTCCTATTCCAGCTTATGGATAATGAGCAACTTGGGAGGCAGCAGGTGATGGCTCAAGTAGTTGGATCCCAGCCATCCACGTGGGTGATCCAGGTTGAGTTTTTGGCTCCTGGGTTCATCCTAGTCCAGGCTCCAGTTTGTGCAAGTGGGTAGAGAATGAACCAGCAAGGGAGCTCCCTTTCTGTCCGCCCTCTTTGTCTCTACCTCTCAAATCAATAAAGTTTTAAAAAACAATATTGCAAAATTTGCTGAACTATTCAAAGCCCCCTCTTTTTATTTATTTATTTATTTTTTTAATTTTTTGACAGGCAGAGTGGACAGTGAGAGAGAGAGACAGAGAGAAAGGTCTTCCTTTGCCGTTGGTTCACCCTCCAATGGCTGCCGCGGCCAGCGAGCTGCGGCCGGTGCGCCGCGCTGATCCGATGGCAGGAGCCAGGAGCCAGGTGCTTTTCCTGGTCTCCCATGGGGTGCAGGGCCCAAGCACTTGGGCCATCCTCCACTGCACTCCCTGGCCACAACAGAGAGCTGGCCTGGAAGAGGGGCAACCGGGACAGAATCCGGTGCCCCAACCGGGACTAGAACCCGGTGTGCTGGTGCCGCTAGGCGGAGGATTAGCCTAGTGAGCTGCGGCGCCAGCCTCAAAGCCCCCTCTTACAAGTATACACCCCTACTTATTTTGAAATCTTACATAAATCTTTCAAGGGTCAGCTCTAAAACACTGTGCCTCTGAAATACTTTGTCATGTATTTTAACAACATCAGATTCTTTCCTATAAAACAGTCACTTGCGTAAGTATCTGTCTCTTACTCTATAATTATAACTCCCTCAAGATAGCAAGTAGCAAGGGCCAGAATGTTCTCATTGAATTATGCTTGAATTCCTTTAGCCCTTCAACAGCCTCTATTCTAATAACCAAAATAACTTTTCAGAATTCTTTATCTCGGGAGTCAAATCTATACAAGACATAGGTCACCTTTTCCGAGACACCCACTGGATAGAATTTACTATTGGCTTAAGGAGCAAAAACCCTGCAAACCAGATATAGCATCCAATTATTACAGTCTTAAATGTATTTTTATAAATACACATGGAAACATACGAATGAAAAGCATCATAGCAGAGAAGTAGGAAAACGGGAGACTCTTTTTCATTCAAGTTCCTTTGAACACTGTAGCCAATAAATTTTTAAAAGATACCATAATAGTGTTTAAACAATGCTCACAGGGGAATGTAAGGGCTCTGAAGTGTTCAGAGGCTATTCTTCATGTACCAAATTATTCTAAAAAGCCTATTATAGCACCAATACAAGCAACAGGCAGGAAGTTATCCATATTATAACCATTAACCCCAAAGGTAATTAATACTGAAAGAGTGACAATAAAAATCCAACTTCAAAAAATAAAGCTGGGAAAATACATTGCCTCCCATCCCCCTATACTCATAATGTCCTAACAGGACAAGAATGAAAAAAAAAAAGAGCCAGTATTGTCATTTAATTAGCTATTTTCATATCTACATCCAATATGGCAAAACCAGAATTAATAAGGAAAAAAAAACTTCCCATTTTAATTAGACTTTTCAAAGGAAGCGATAGGAAGAACTGACTGCCAGGCAGAGCCACAAAGCAGACTCTTACTGAATAGTTAGCCGGAAATCTTTTAATTATTGAAGCTGATAAAGCACTTTGTAAGGCTTCCTTTATCTAGTTGAGACTGAATAGTTTTCACTGCATACATAAGCCAAGGTAGAAAGATCTTCAGTTCTATTTTGACCCTGTCTATATTTTATTAGTCATGATCTAAAGGAAAAAATTGCACTGATCCAGCGACCACATTGTTGAATATGTTTATAAAGTTCTGTTGTGTATATGTAAATCCTTGAGATTTGAGTGACAACTTTTCAATTCATGCTGAAATTGAAGATAAATAGAGAAGATAAGATATAAGGCAGGGTGGAAAGACTAGTTAGTAAACAGTGAGAACTAACTTGTTAATATTTAATTCTATGTATTTTGTAGAATTAGAATATATTTTTAATTTGTAAATAATTGTGTGGGATACAATGTGATATTTTGATATGTATATTATAGGATGTTTTTAGTTCAGCTTTAGGTTTATTTATTGTAAATATACATATACTCAACATCAGAGAAGCTAAATGTATAAAACAAATATTAGACATGAAGAAATAAGAAATGTACAGCAAAACCATAGTAGTATGGAATTCTGTAATCTCCTTGGGCAAGTCAGTCAGAAAATTAATAAGGAAATGCTGGACTGAAAGTGTACTTTAGACAAAATGGACTTGACGGCTACACACACATACACACAGAATGCATACACATTGTTCTTTAATGAACATAGATAATTCTCCAGGATAGACCATATGGTAATCCACAAAGCAAGTCTTAACAAATTTAAGATGATTGAAATTGTATCAAGTATTGCTTTCAACCATAATGGTATGCAACATAGCCTTCTATCAATAACAGAAGGAATTTTGGAAAACTCACAAATATACAGAAATTAAACTTCATGCTATTGAACACCAATGGGTCAAAGAAAAAAATAAAAAGGAAAATTAAAAAAATAGTGTCAGACAAATGGCAATGGAAACATAACATATCAAAACCTATGAGATGCAAGACAAGCACTTAAATGGGAACCATATAGTAAATGCATGCATTAAAAAGGAAGAGGGGTCGCATTTGGCACAGTGGGTGAGATACTGCTTGAGGACACTGGCACCCACATCAGAATGCCTGCGTTTGAGTCTTGGCTCCACTCCTGATTCCAGCTCCCCGCTTATGTGAAACCTAGGAGTGGGATCCCAGCCACCCTTGTGGGAGACCTGGATTGAGTTCCTTGTTCCTGGCTTTGGCCTGACTCAGCCTTGGATGTGGTGGCAATTTGGGGAGTGAATCATCTAGATGGAGATCTTTCTGTCTCTCTGCCTTTCAATTTTTTTTTAAAATTTTTTTATTTTATTTTTTTTGACAGGCAGAGTGGACAGTGAGAGAGACAGAGAAAGGTCTTCCTTTTGCAGTTGGTTCACCCTCCAATGGCTGCCGCAGCCGGCGCACTGCGGCCAGCTCACAGCGCTGATCCGAAGGCAGGAGCCAGGTGCTTCTCCTGGTCTCCCATCCGGGTGCAGGGCCCAAGCACTTGGGCCATCCTCCACTGCACTCCCAGGCCATAGCAGAGAGCTGTCTTTGCCTTTCAAATAAGTAAAATAAATTAATTAAAGAAAATCTTAAGTAGCCTAACACTGTGCTCAAGTAATTAGAAAAATAATGAAACTCAAAGTGAACAAAAGGAAGGAAATAGGTGCCAATGCCCTGGCCTGAAGCGCCGGCATTCCATATGGTGGCCGGTTCTAGTCCCAGCTGCTCCTCTTCTGATCCAGCTCTCTGCTGTGGCCTGGAAAAGCAATAGAAGATGGCCCAAGTGTTTGGGCCCCTACACCCATGTGGGAGACCTGGAGGAAGCTCCTGGCTCCTAGCTTCGGATCAGTGCAGCGCTGGCTGTTGTGGCCAATCGGGAAGTGCACTAGCAGATGGAAGACCTCTCTCTCTGCTTCTCCTCTCTCTGTGTAACTCTGACTTTCGAATAAATGAATAAATCTTTAAAAAAAAAAAAAAAAAAAAGGAAGGAGGGCCGGCGCCATGGCTCACTTGATTAATTCTGCAGCGCTGGCATCCCATATGGGTGCCGGGTTCTAGTGCCGGCTGCTCCTCTTCCAGTCCAGCTCTCTGCTGTGGCCCAGGAAGGCAGTGGAGGATGGCCCAAGTGCTTGGACTCCTGCACCTGCATGGGAGACCAGGAGGAAGCACCTGGCTCCTGGCTTTGGATCGGCATAGCTCCGGCAGTAGCAGCCATTTGGGGGGTGAAACAATGGAAGGAAGACCTTTCTCTCTCTCTCTCTCTCTCTCTATCTGTCAAAAAAAAAAAAAAAAAGGAAGGAAATAATAAAGACCATCAGAACAGAAATAAATCGAGCAGGGAATAGAAGAAAAATAAGAAAAAATTGGTGTTTTTTAAAAAATAAAGTTGAAAAACCCTTAGACTAAGAAAAAGAGAGAAGACAAATACATAAAATGAAAATAGAGACAACACAACAGATGCCTCAGAAACAAAAAAGGATCCTAAGAGACTATTGTGAAAATTATATGCCAACCAATTTGGTTACCCAGAGGAAGTGGATAAGTTCCTAGAAAAATACAACCCACTTAGGTTAAATCAAGAAGAAACAGCAAGAACAAATCAAAACCAAAGAAACTGAAGGAGTAATTAAAAATCTCTCAATAAAGAAAAGCCTAGGACCAGAGGACTTTACAATTGAATGTCACCAAACTTTCAAAGAAGAATTAATACTAGTGTTTGTTAAATTCTTGCAAAAAGCATAGAGGGAGGGAACTGTTCCTAATGTATTTTAAGAGGCCATCATCACCTTGATACCCAAGCCAAACAAAGAAACCACAAGGAAAGAAAATTAGAGGCCAATATCTCCAATCAACATAGATGTAAAATCTTCAATACAAATTAACAAAATGAAGTCAATAAACATCAAGATTACATATTCTGATCAAATGTGATTTCTGTGACCTGCCCATGTAACTTAAGCGAATCAATCTGTGTGATACAACACATTAGCAGACTGAGAGATTAAAAACTACACAAACATATCAATTGGTGTTTAACATGGTTTAACATCCTTTTTTAATAAGGATTCTTAATGGTTTAGGTGTAGAAGGAAATTTCCCCAACATAATAAAGGCTGTTTCTGAAAAATCTATATGTGCCATCATAATCAATGGCGAGAAGCTGTGCTTGATTTTACAAAGTGAAAGTATTCATTTATAATGTATGTGATGACTTCCATTTTAAATAGACAACATTTAAGCTGGGTTGAATTTGATCAGTATAAAATGGGCTCCCTTATAGTTACTGTCTTTTTTAACCTGAGTTACTTAACTGCATTATTTAGTCAGTTGACATCAGTATTGAGATGTTTAATTATGTGTCTAGAGTATATTGAGTAATTCTTTAAAGATTTCAAAACAGGCATAGCTAATTCACACAAAATCCCTGCTCTGGCCACAGCAGTATTTTGGCTCTGCAGCTAAAATTCCCTAAATTCCATTTTAATAATTAATTTAGAAAGAGCTAGCAACACTCAGCAGAGTTCTTTCCTTCCTCTTTCCTGCATGTTTTCTGCCTAGTGCATGCTTGGATGTACAAGTTCTGGCTGTCTTACCTTCATGTTTATGTACACAAAGTTGCTCATTTTCCCCATGAGTACACTCATACTAGTTCCAAGTATTTAGAATTATATATTGTATATAAACAGGCACATATTTTGGAAGAAAGAAGGTTAAAAAGATGGCAAGATATAAGAAGTAGCAAGCCATTAGCAACATGGTTGAGGATTCAGTATTGACTTTAAAAAAATACATAGGTGGAGAAATGGAATTACACAGAGTGTGAAGACCATACAAGAGTGAATTATTTAAGAGCTTTGGGTGGAAAACTTACTCCAGTGAAGAGTCACTGAACAGATTTGCTCTAGGGCCTTGTAAAATAAAATGAGTAAAACGCCTGTTCTACAGCTTACCTTTTTCTAATGTTTGCTTTGTTAACCCTAAAAGAGCACCCCTCTTGTCATACTCTATCCCATTTCTGCACCTTATTTTCTTACTACTAGCATTGCACAATATCCTCTTTTATTATTGTTAGGGTTATGTATCAAAGCAGCCCCAGGGATGCAGGGATTTTCCATCTCTTCGTCTACATTGTATTTGCTTCACTTAGAACAGTTACTGGGAAGTAGTAGGTATTGCAATGTTGAATCAAGGAAGAAATAAATGACTTTCAGATTTACGATCTTACTTTGTTAAAGTTATGCAGGCCACTTTAACTTCCCAACTATTTTTTAAAATTTGCTAAATGAATAAAGAAGAATAACTATCAGGGAGAGGCTGGAAACTATCCCAGACTGACAGCCTAGAATTCTGGAAACAAATTCACTCTAGGGTAGGGTTAGTAACTGGTTCCAAAATGAATTTATAGTCATTATTGAAAACAAAAGCATTACAACACATTCTATTCTGACTCTAAATGAGTGGTATCCTGGGAATCATGAAAGAATTCCCATCTAATTGGAAAAAGCTTCCCAATGATCCCTAAATTTGACTCATTTCAAGGACCCAACAGGTGAAAAAAAAAATCTTGCATTGATGAAAACAACTGGCATACAGTTCTATGTAAAGGCAGAGGAATTGTTCAGGTGGGAGGCAGGGTGACACCTTGCTGAGTTCACAGATTTTACTACATCTTACTGACTTGCATTCCAGATACCTATGGTATCTCTTAGCCCTTTCCAAGTTAAGGTGAAGGGGCTAGTGGTGGCCTTTGAGAAATAGTCAAATTCTTAAGATAAGAGATCTGGTAGTATCCAGAGAATTTATGGTTATTTTCAGTCTTATTAAGACTTGAGGTGTCAAATTAATGCATTTATCTCAAATGTAATGGAAAGGAACCTGTTTATGTAGTAGCTGAAGACATTATAGACACTTACTCTGAAGGCAGTACGATGCTGGAGCTGCGCTATACCTTTAAGTAAAAATGCTGTGTCCTCATCGAATTTGTAGTATTGGGAAAGAGGGGGAGGAGTGAAACCAGAAATTAAATAATTACATGAATCAATTATTTAAAACAACATTTGTCGCTCCCCCTCTTCGTGGAGGAGCAACACTGAACCCTGCCTAGGCTTCATATCCGAGTCACGGCACCATTATGTCACTCCCCGTCTTCGTGGAGGAACGACACAGGACCCTGCGCTGTTCTTTCGCCTGCTCGGCCCTTCCCGGGTTTGCTGCTGGTTCTTCCCGGGTTGGCTACCGTCCCTCCACCTCCGTGGAAGGGCGGTTCCCCCTGCCACATTCCCCACTTCCGCGGGGGAGCGGCACACCGCCGGCCGGCCCTCTCGGGGGCTGCACAGGTGTTCCCTTAGATGTTCCCCTTAGATGTTCCTGGTGCATGCCGTCTCTCTCCTCCTTTATAGTCCTCCTCCGCCAATCCTAACTCGGCTGCCCACACGCCGAGTACGCTGCTCTCCTCCAATCAGGAGCAGGTCCTGCAGCTTGTCAAGTTGGTGAGAGGCAGCTGGGTAGAAGCTGTTTTCTTCTCTCCCAGCGTCATATTGTGGGAGAGCAGATGCATAGAATAAGTCTTAATTCCAGTAACTCAGTCCAGTCCGGGTTGCTCCCAACAACATTAAATTCCAAGAAGGGAAATTCTAGAATATTCTAGCACATTAAACAGTGGGATATAACTCAATGGAAATAGTTAAGAAATTCTTTCTGTAAATTATATTTAACTGGAGATACTATCTGTCCTTAAAAAAAAGTACCTACAGTGATCAGATAATTTGTTTCCTATGTGGGAAGATGGCTTAAAATTGGATCACTACCTCATGCCATACTCAAGAATAGATTTCAGGTAGGTTAAAGATTAATTGTATACAAGAAACAAAAATAAGACTATTTAGAAGAAAATTTGGAGGATAGGAAGGATTTTTCAGACAAAAGTATAAACCTTTAATGAAAAAACTGAAAATCAGAGAAATGCCAATAAATGCCACAGTATGAATGGGCTGTGTTTGTTACAAGATGAAATGGAAGAGAGGAGAGGCTGGGACGACTCCTGCTCCTGGGGTGGTATCTGCAGATGCCATCCCTGCCCTCTGCTAGCTGAATTCAGAACTTCTGTGCATGAAAGGATATTATGAAAATGTAAAATGGTAGAAAGTATTTGCAATAAATAAAGCCAACAGAGGAATAGTATTTCTACAGGATAAACAGAATTATCTTATTCATAGGGAAAGTAACCCAGTAGAAAAAATGGTTGTAAGCAATTTATAATAGAGAAAACCCACAAAACTAGCCCACCTCCATGTGTGCAGCACCAAAATGAAAAGTACGGTAACACCAAGGATTGTATATGGACTGCATATACGGTGGTGGCTGTAACATACAGTCCAGGTGTGTAGCAGGCTGTACCATTGAGGTTCACACAATGACAAAATCGCCTACCAACACATTTACCAGAACACCACTGGGAGTGATTAGCGAGGCATGGCTATCTTTCTCCCATCTGAGATATTAGCTATTTATTTTCTGTCTACTCAGATGAGAATGCAAGCTCCATTAAGCCAAAAGTGCTATAGATTGGGTTTCCTACTATACCATATACTCAGAACAGTGTCTGGCACAGGTATGTGGTTAATACTAATTAAGTGAACAGATGAATAAATAATGTAAAGGTGCTGAGGCAGTATCTACTGATGCAGGTGCACATTAGCCAACGTGCTCAAGATGTGCTTGCCTCAAACTCCATGCTTCCAATTTAGGTATATTCTCTCTCTCTTTTACACTTGCCTAAGGAGGTATATGCAGTCATTTTATGCTAATAGCAACAAGTGGAAACAGCAGGAGCATCCACCATAAAAATAACAAGCAAGTACTAGTGCACTCTCACAGGCACAGCAGTTAAAGGGGATGGACCAAGTCTACTTCTGGAGTACCAGGGACAAATTTCAAAGCACAAAGTGCAGAGGAAAGTACACATCGCAGAACTGTGACCTCAGTTTGACACCAACTTACAAAGGTCAATATATTGTTTCTGAATACATTAATAATACAAGAAGTTTGTAAACATGCTTGGGAATGAAGAGCATCAAAGTCAGGATGGAAATGACCTCTTGAAAGAGAAAGGTAAGGAGGATCGCATGATGCTCCAGGCACAGCACTGTATTTGTGTTTTTTTTTTTGTTTGTTTTGTTTTTTTTTTGACAGGCAGAGTGGACAGTGAGAGAGAGAGACAGAGAGAAAGGTCTTCCTTTGCCGTTGGTTCACCCTCCAATGGCCGCCGCGGCCGGCGTGCTGCGGCCGGCGCACCGCGCTGATCCGATGGCAGGAGCCAGGAGCCAGGTGCTTCTCCTGGTCTCCCATGGGGTGCAGGGCCCAAGCACCTGGGCCATCCTCCACTGCACTCCCTGGCCACAGCAGAGGGCTGGCCTGGAAGAGGGGCAACCGGGACAGAATCCGGCGCCCCGACCGGGACTAGAACCCGGTGTGCCGGCGCCGCTAGACGGAGGATTAGCCTAGTGAGCTGCGGCGCTGGCCCACAGCACTGTATTTGTAATGTCTGACTTCTGAGGCAGATTGCTGGTTACATATGTGCTTTTTATTTGGTTCTTGCCACCATTTGGAGGGATCTGATAAACACAGATGAGGTACCATCAACAGGATTTGGTAGTGGATTAGGCCAGGAGAAAGTAGGTGAATTTAATTTAGGATTTTTAATTCATTCAGCTATAGAGAATCTGAATAACAAATATACAAATTATAATGCAAAATTATTTTATAGAAGGGCTGAATACAGTATTCATTTAAATCTGGAAATTCTTGGTGTACAGAACTCAATCCTAAGAAATCAACTTATATGTAACAAATTCAGCTGTACTGAAAAGAAGTATGCAGGTTATAAACTTTCTGAAATGCTTGCATTATTAATTACCATTGGAGAAATAACCTATTTAACAACAAAATCTAATCAAACATTGGAAAACCAGTATCTTTGGGAATACTTTAATAAAGTTAGTGAATTTCTTTTTGAAGTTGCTTACAGCTAGACATATAAGAACAAACTTTATGTCAGATGGCTAAATGCATCTTCTAAACATACAGGTTGCTCTTGGAGACTCTAAATCCACAAAATATCTTAAATTGCAGTCTTTACACAATTTTCTTTTTTTAATTTAATTTTTTATTTTTTTGACAGGCAGAGTGGACAGTGAGAGAGAGACAGAGAGAAAGGTCTTCCTTTGCTGTTGGTTCACCCTCCAATGGCCGCCGCAGCCGGTGTGCTGTGGCCGGTGCACCGCGCTGATCCGATGGCAGGAGCCAGGTACTTATCCTGGTCTCCCATGGGGTGCAGGGGCCCAAGCACTTGGGCCATCCTCCACTGCCTTCCCTGACCACAGCAGAGAGCTGGCCTGGAAGAGGGGCAACCGGGACAGAATCCGGCGTCCCAACTGGGACTAGAACCCGGTGTGCCAGTGCCGCAAGGCGGAGGATTAGCCTAATGAGCTGCGGCGCCGGCTCTTTACACAATTTTCAAGCCAAACTCACTGCGGAGATTTTAAATCAGAACTTACAGAGAAAAATATTAATAATCTTCAGTTTAACAAAATGATATCTTTTCAGTATTCAAGATACTATAAATTATAATAATAATTGTAGATCTAATTCCCACATTTTTTTTTTTTTAAGATTTACTTATTTATTTGAAAGGTTGAGTTAGAGAGATAGAGAGAGGTCATCCATCCACTGATTCAGTCCCCAAGTAGCCACAACTCTCACTGAAGCCAGGAGCCAAGAACTTCTTCTCTGTCTCCCACATAGGTGCAGGGGCCCAAATGCTTGGGTCATCTTCCACTGCTTTCCCTGGCACATTAGCAGGGAGCTGGATCAGAAGTGGAGCAGCTGGGACTAGAATTGGTGCTCCTATGCGTTGCCAACAATGCAGGCTGAGCTTAACCAGCTGTGCCACAGCACCACCCCTCCCCCCATCTTCTAAAACTGAGTCACCAACTACAAAGTTATTTTCTAAACATTACTCACAGTAATCTAGAAAGGGGGTTCACCAAGATGTACTGATTTTTGTAACAGGAATCATTCTGAAATGGCCAGCTTGGTGTGTTGTAGTTAGTGTTTTATAGTGTGTCTTCTAAAGGCTTCACTAAATTCTTTTACCCAGACACAACTCATTTTGAAATTTTCACGGAAGTCAGATCTTCAATCTCCTCCAGATAGCACTGTAAGCTTTAGCTCTAAGAGCCTTCACGTGTGGTGGAATGAGAAGGCCATGCCAAGATGGCCACTGGCAAGCGAGTGTCATTACTCAGGAATGGCTTTGAATCCCACCTGGCACCGGAGCCTGCCTGGCAACAGGCTGTGATTGGTTGGGGCATAGACCACCCCTTGACTGGATTGGCTGGTCTTGGTTATATAAGCTGTTGTACTAACTGAAATAAACGAGTCTGCGGAGTCTGCGAGCTGCTTTCCTCAAGCCCACTTTCACCCGACTCCCGGGGTCTGTGTGGTGACTCTGCGCCTCTTGCTCCCACCACGCTCCTCCTCTCAGAAATGAATCCACTGCAACATTGTTGAGAAATCAACTGCAACATTCATGCTTTTTTAGAAACAAAGTGCTTGATCTCAAATCATCCCTTTTCTCATTTCTCTGGTGGATAGAAGTAGTCAAGTCATAGGATTTGATTGCTCAAGATAGGAAGGATTACAATGTAATTAATACCAACTGAAAACTTTGTATTCTTCATTCTTCTTGGCATGCTTGGACCGAGCAAAGCTTCATTCACTGGGGATGAGACTACACCTAAATGTCAAAAACTATGACTCTCTGTGAAGGTTGCTTATTAAGAATTTGCTATGGTTCATTTTGCAATGGCACCTTCCTATTCAGTGATGTCAGCATTTGGAGCAGCAATCCCAGATCAATTCATCTTGGCATTAAAAGGAAAAGAAATAAAAAACCTAGAGAAAGAACTGGTAACTTTACAAGAGCATATGGAGTCATGCAAACAGAAAACGGATTTATTACAGCACCCCCTGCACTCCCCTTGCAAACCATCCCTCCTACCCCTCATCTTGAGCAGCAGGCACCCTGTACTGTCAGTGAGAACACTGATAGCCCACAGGAATACCAAGCAGCCTGAACGCCTCATTTGCTTCAGCAGCGAGACTATTTCATGTGCTTAGATCATGTGCTGAACCTTACATAAGATTGCCTTAGGGACACGGATCTTGGAGTGAGAAAAAGAAGCAAGAAAGTGCTTCAAAAATATTTTCTTCCTAGATTTGTCTCATTTTGGAGCTGTAATCAAAGCCTTAGAAAAAGACATTGTTAATACACCCTGGGGACTGAGCGATGAAGTGTGGCGTGAACTACTCTCTGCAACTGTAGCTGCATCATTCACAAAGTACAATGGCCATCTTTCTCATTCAGAAGTTCTCTAATGTAATTTAAGAAGTGACAATTGAAATGTTCGAGTGACTTCTTCCCAGGGACCTGGAAGTTGCTCAAGAGATTATTAATGAAAAATATTTAAAGAATTCATAAAGAGTTATGATAGGTTTCACTTATCTCTATAGCAATGAAGTTATGTATTATATGATTTATATGAAAAATACCTCTATTCTGCTTATCTAGAAAAGCCCAGGAAAAATCTACTCTATTACAGCCACTTGCAATGTCAATACACTTAGAGAACTGAAAGGTATCTAAATGCAAAGTGAGACACCAGGGAATTATAATAACAGCACAGACTTTAAAGTACCTTTGTATGATTAAAAAGTAGTATACTGATCTGTTGTTTCTGAAAAGAAACTCTGATATCCATTGTCTTCTAATTTTCTGCCTGATGCATTCAACCCAGATGAATCAGGACCTATATTTGTTCTGTGAATTTCATTTGGTTAGAAGTCACGTGCAGAGCAAATACTTCACACTTCAGAAGGCATCCCTGGCTAATACGAGTACTTGGACATTCCAGTTCACAAGGCTTGGTAACACCAAATCAGCAAATGTCTGGATGTAAGTAATGTCTTGAACTTCCTATCATAAATTATAAGCAAGTTTAAGGGAAAATACGTTTGAATTAAACACAAAGCCTTCTCCAACTCTTTAACTGTTCATCTCAGCAGGCTCCCTTCCCCTCCCAGGGTTCCCACCTGCAGAATCCCCACCTCAGACAATTACAGACGGATCGATGTGGGGCCTATGGTTGAGAAAAAGCTGGGATTTAATTTTGGCTTTTCCAGCAGCTGTGTGACTTTAGGGCACATTATGTGGCCATCTGTAACCTCAGGTTCTTACTTGTAAGATGCAGACAGTTGAATCTTAGGGACAATTCTGAGGAACCAATGTCTTACATAATAAACGCTCACAGCTGGAAGCTTCCTATGGTTTAATTCCTTAAGAAATTTTAGGAGGACATATCCTTCTCCCCTCTAACGATGGTACCTATCGGGGCCGGCGCTGTGGCACAGTGGATTAAAGCCCCAGCCTGCAGTGCCAGCATCCCATATGGGTGCTGGCTCAAGTCCCGGTTGCTCCATTTCTGATCCAGCTCTCTGCTATGGCCTGGGAGCAGTAGAAGATGGCCCAAGCCCTTGGGACCTTGTACCCATGTGGGAGACCCAGAAGCTCCTGGCTCCTGGCTTCAGATAGGGCCAGCTCTAGCCATTGTGGGGAGTAACATTTCTTCAACGTTGTTGCAAAAATAATCCATGACAATTATAGTCACATATGTTGATGAGGTGGAGAGTCTGCCTAATATTTACAGCAGGGGCACCCCATTTAGCATTTTTCTTATCTTTCTATGTAGTTATTGATACAGGCACTAGAAATAAGAACTGTTAGGGGCACCGATTTGCAAGTATGGGAATGACTTCACAATAGCACCTGCGTAATAAGTGCCATGACTAGAGATGGAACCCAGGTTTCCCTACTACCAAAGTCTATGCATTTAACCAATTGTCTCACATATGTTCAAGAGGATTCTTTCCATGGACATCTATGGAATTCTTAAATGATGATCACTTTTGAAGTTAAATGGACTAACATAAACTTATCCAGAAAACTTAGAAACTTTTGAAACTTACTCCTATTGAAATCAGTTTATTATTACTTAACATGACATATCTTATACTACATCCAATTATTAATTCATTTTGAAACATATTTTTAAATCAATGCATCTATTTAGGAACATAAAAGCCATAGTGCTCTTGTCCTCAATGGAATGCCAGTGTAAATTACCACTGGAAAGGTATCTAAATACCTTTAGATAGTACACTTCAGATAGTACATTTTATTCTCGATGGAAATAGAACACAAATTGCCTTTTACGTATTTATTTTTATGTAATTAGAAAACCTGTTAGTCTCTTGTGTTTTTCTCCAATTGTGGCTAAACATAGTTTATCAAATGTTGCAAAGATGAACTGTTGTGTTTGTCCATTGGATGCTATTCTACTCAGGCCTGTACCTGCCTATTCCATGGGCTAATATAGTATATTGATTAGTTGCCAATAAAAGTATTTAATCCAACAGAGTAAATATGCATTTGGAATTCAATGTGACCTTTGTAATCACTTGGAGGAAGAGAGAAGAAGTTATCTAAATAGTAGTTTATAAAGATGTATTGCAAAAAGTTGAAAAGTGAACCTGGCATCATTTTGCTAGTTGCTCTTCTCAACACATGTTCAACAGAGTCATAATTAAAAGTTTTGTTCTGATTAGGATTATATTTTTGGCAACCTTATTTTTTACAAGCAGCTTGCTTGACTCAATTGTTATTTTTGACATATGAGTTATGCCAATAACAGAATACAACAAAAATCCCCCACCTCTTTTCTCTCCTTCCCTGCCCACTCCCTTCCCTTAAAAAATTTTTTTTTAGCTTGTATCAATCCCAGTCTTATGAAGGCATGTGGTACATCTATAAGGAAGTGCCAGAACCTGTGACTGTGAGTCTAAGGTGCAAGCCAGCTTAGTGTCAGTCTGGGAATCCAAGGGACTAATTCCTCCATCTGCCCCTGCAACCATGGGCAGACAGCAAGGAGAAGTCACCAGTCACTGGGAAGTAGGGCAGAAACGTGAGCACAGAACTGTGTCTTGGAACTGGTAAAACCACCACTGGGATGATACTAATGGTTGCTTTCCTCCCGGCCAGTGCCTGTGGATGGAGCCTCTGATCTCTGGTTCCAAGTGGAGAGCCATGGCTCCAATAAATTGGACATATATACTAGCCAGCATCACTGTGCTTGACTCCAATGATATCAGGCTGCAAGTCTGCTCCAGGGGCGGGCAGCCCACAGGGAAGTGGGCCTTGGTCCTACTCTGTGTTGAACTGGTCTTGGCAGGCAGGCAGTGGGCTCCCAATGTGGCCTAATATTGTAATGTTGATGTCGCTTCATTTCTCTCCCAATACCAGGCTGCATAATATAAAGAAAGCAATTGTCTGCTTGTGGGAGAAAAGGTAGGTGGATGCCAACACACTTCAAAGAAACCTGGGACTGGCATTGTAGCATTGCACTCCTAACCAACTTGGGGCTGGTACTATTACAACCCCAGTACTGAAATGATCAATGAACCCTCCAGGCTCTGAGCCAGCCTTACTATGACCCTAGTCACAGTGGACTGAGGACAGTTATTCAACCCTGGGCACAGTACCAAGACCCATGGATCACTACTGAGACTGAGAGGAGGGCCACATACCCTCCCCCCACTGCCACTGCTGCCAATTGCTGTGGAAAAAGTTATAGGGAGACTATACTGCAGCCTCCAACTGCAACTGAAGCCAAAATCACCTGCCAAAATGACATATGAAGACACATCTTCAGGGAAAAGGCTTTTATCATAAATCCCGTCCATTAAAGTGTTAGAAACAACTATCTCACTGAATGCACAAATGTCAATGTAGAGACCCAGGCAGTTTGAAAAAGCGAGGCAACGTGATGCCCCAAAGGAACACGATAATTAAGTAAAAGACTTAAAAGTCTAAGGAAATATCTAATGAGTAATTCAAAAGAATAATTATAAGTGAATACAGATAGCCAATTGACCAAAATCAAGAAAACAATGGTGTGGAATGCATGAGAAGTTCAGTAAACAGATCTTGAAAAAGAACCAAACAGAAATCTTAGAAATGAAGAATGGAATATGTCAATCATAAAATAAAGTTGTAAGCCTTGAAATCAAAGTAGCTTAAGCAGATCAAGGACTATTTGAAAGAGAAGACCAGGTGTGTTGAAATATCCTAGTAAATAAAACCATAATGAAAGAAAAAAATAATTAAGATAGCTCGGAAACATGGATACTATAAAATGATCCAAAATTCAAATTGTGGGAATTCCTTAGAGAATGAAGTAATGACATGGAAAGCATATTCAATGAAATAATACCTGAAAAATTCCCCAATCTTAAGAGACACGTGGACATCCAAGCATAGGAGGCCCACAGGACCCCCAAAAAGACATGACCAGAAAAGATTTTCACCGTTACACATTATGGTCAAACTTTCAAAATTACAACATAAAGAGACAATTGTAAAATCTGCCTGAGAAAACACCCAGTCATATATTTAAGTAGGTCCTCATAAGATGAACATACTTCTCACCAGAAGCCTCATAGTTCAGGAGAGAATGGAATGATGTATTGTTCTTTGGTTGGAAGAAAAATACTGCCAACCAAAAATACTATACCCAGCAAAGTATCCTTCATAGGTTAGGGAGAAATAGAGACATTGCAAGAAAAGCAAAAATTGATGGAATTCATCATAACCATACTTGCATTTAAAAGATGCTTAAGAAAGGTGACTATCAGCATGAAAACCCAAGAAAACATAAAGCCCACTAGTAAAAGAAAAAAGGATATTAAAAATAGTTAGGAGAATTTTATAGAATTGACAGGCCTAACTCATTACCTATCAGTAATAACCTTGAATGTAAATAGACTTAATTACCCAGTTAAAAAATACTGGATGAATAAAAAATAAGACCCAATGATATGCTGCCTACAAGAAACTCACTTCACCAACAAAGACAAGACCCACTCAGCCTGAACATAGAATAATAGAAAAAGATATTCTATGCAAATGGAAACCAAAAATGAGCAGAAGTAGCTACACTTATTTCAGAAAAAATAACTTTGAGACAAAAATTATGAGACTACAAGATTCATTATCTAATGATCAAAGGATCAGTTCAACAAGAAGATATAATGATTATAAATATATATGTGCCTAATACCAGGGCACATGATTTTATAAAGTACATATTATTAGATCCAAAGGGAGAGATAAGCTCCAATGCAATAATAGTGTATAAAGCCAACACCTCACTTTGGTCAAAGAACAAATCATGAAGGTGAAATATCCACAAAGAAACATCAGAGTTCAAGAGCACTATAGTTCAAATGGACCCAAGAGACAGTTATAAGAATGCTTAATCCAACAATTAAAAGATATGTATTTTTAAAAAATATTTTTATTTATTTGAAAGGCACAGTTACAGAGAGAGGAGGAGAGAGAAAGTGAGATCTTGCATTTTCTCTTTCACTCCCCAAATGGCCCCAATGGCTGGGGCTAGGCCAGACCAAAGTTACAAAACTGGAGCTTCTTCTGGGTCTCCCACATGGATGCAGGGGTCCAAGCACTTGGACCATCTTCCTCTGTTTTCGCAGGTGCATTAGCAGGGAGCTGGATCAGAAGTGGAGTGGCTCATTCTTAAACTGGTGCCCATATGGGATGCTCACAGCCCAGGCAGAGGATTAACCTGCTATGCTATAATGCTGGCCCAAGGATATGTTTTCTTTTAATCTGTGCATGCAACATTCTCTAGGATAGACCATATATCAGGTCACAAAACATCTCAACAAACTAAAGAAAAAAATTGAAATCCTATCATGTGTCTTTTCTGACAATGGAATAAACTAGAAATCAAGAAAAGAAGCTATACTAATGATACAATTACATGGTGACTGCACAATACCCTTTGAAAAGAACAATGGATTGTTGAACACATCAAAAGGAAAACTGGAAAATTCCTCAGAAGGAATGAAAATGGAACTACAGCAAAAAACAAAGCAAAAACTTATGGGATTCAGCAAATATAGTATTAGCAGGGAACTTTATAGCAATAAGTGCCTGCATCACAAAAGATAGCAAATCTCAAAAAACAACCTAATAATACATCTCCAGGACCTAGAAAAACAAGTACAAATCAAACCCAACATTATTGTAAAGGAAGAAACAACAATTAAAGCAGAAAAAAATGAAATAGAGACAAAAAATATTGAAGATCAATGTAATAAGGCATTCCCCCCCCCCAAAAAAAAACACCCAAAATCAATAAACTGTTAGCTAGACTAATGAGAGAGGGAAGAAAAAAATCAGAGGCCAAAAAGGAGATATTAGTACAGAAATACAAAGGATCATTAGGAACTATTATGAACAATGACAACATATTAGTAAACCTGGAAGAACCTGAACTAAGCAATGACATATAATGAGATTGAATCAGTAATAGAAATTCTTCAAATAAAGAAAATTTTAGCAGAAGATGACTTCATTGATGAATTCCACCCAACTTACATGTTTTTATTAACATAAAGAGAATAAATTTTATATATTTCATAGATACAATTCTAAGAAGATAACCATACTTCCTTCCATCCTTCCCTCCCTCCATCCATCCCTTCTCTTTTCTTCCTTCCTCCTTCCTTTTATTCTTTTCAATTTACTTTGTAATTTCAATTTACTTTATAATCATGGGCTTAATGCAGCACTAACCATAATGTGCAACATGTCTAAAAAGTAGAAAGACCATTGTTCCACAGGATTATATGTGGAGCTTCAAAACAATATTCAGATTATATGACATCAGTTTTATTATACTTTTTATGCATCCTACGTTAACTACCACATATCAGAGAAAACAAGACTGGATTATTTCGCTAAACAAAATGGTCTCCAGTTGCATCCATTCTGTTGCAAAAGACAGGTTTTCATTTTTTATGGCCTAGTAGTATTCCATTGTGTGTGTGTGTGTGTGTGTGTGTATATATATATATATATATATATATATCACATTTTTTTAGTCATCAGTTGATGGACATCTGTGTTGATTCTATATCTTAATTATCATGAATTGAGCTGCAATGAACATGGGGGTACTAGATCAAATTGAACAACATACCTAAAAGATCATTTACCATGACCAAGCGTAACTTATCCCAGGAATGAAAGGATGGTTCAACGTAGGTAAATCAACAAACATAATATATCACATCAGCAGAGTGAAGGATAAAAACCCTATGATCATCACAATACATGCAGAAAAGGTGTTAGATGGAATTCAACATACAAGCATGTTCAAAACCTTGAACAAGGAGTATACCTCAACATAACACAGACTGTACTGACAAAACCCCAGTCAACATCATATTGAGTTGGGGAAAGCTGAAAGCATGTCCTCTTAAGTCCTAAAGCCAGATAAGGATGTCTACTCTCATCACTTTTATTATATACACATTGGAATTTCTAGCCAGAGAAATTAGGCCAGAGAAAGAAGGAAAAATATACAATAGAAATTGAAATTATAAAGCTACTAGAAGAAAGTATAGACAGAACACTTTAAGTTGTCAGTATAGGAAATGAATTTTTAAGTTAAGGTCCCAAAAGTACAGTCAACAAAAGTGAAACTAGACAAAAAGCACTATATCAAAGTAAGAAGCTTCTGTACAGCAAAGGAAATAACACACTGAAGAGGCAACCAGTAGAATGGGAGAAAATATTTGCAAGCTATTTGACAAAGAATTATTGTCCAGGATACATAAGGGATCCTCCCAATAAAACTCACTGAGAACAACAATATGCAATTCAGATAAGAAATGGGCAAAGGATCTGAATAGACATTTCACAAAAGATGGAATCCACCTCGACTTCTAACAAAAGCACTCACATAAAAAAGGAACTCAGTAGACTAAATTCCTCAATCTCAAGTGAATAAAATGGTCATTTGCTGTCACAAATGGCCAACATATATAGAAAGAAGTGTTCAGTATCACTAGCCATAAGGGAAATGCACATGAAAACCACAATGAAACAAAATCTCACTCCAGTTAGAAAGGCTATTACCCAAAAGACAAAAAGATAACAAATGCTGGTGAGAATGTACAGAAAAGGGAATCCTAATAGACTGTTGGTAGGATGGAAAATTAGTACAGCTATCCTGGAGAACAAGATGGAAGTTCCTCAAAAGCTAAAAATAGATGAACCACTTAACCTAGCAATCCATACCTTGTGATATGGCTGGTAGGCTCCACACACAGAAGAGAAGGAGGGCTACCTTCTTTAGGAATCCCTCCTGACTCCTGGGAGCTTTCTCTGCTCTTTTTTTCAATAAACTTCTTTAACTTTGCTCACAAAAAAGGAAAAAACAAGACAGGGAAATGGAAATACTATCAGTTGATTCTATATACAGGTGGTGAAATATTAAATGTTATGTGTAAACCTCTAGAAGCAATACATGTCAATAAAATGTTTTAAAAAATGTTTTGAAATTGAAAAACTTTTTAAAGTACAGTGAAAAAACCTGTTGGAGTGAGGTGGACACTATGGGAAATGGTGGCTTGATCAGCATAGCCCTGACTGTTAATGAACAACTTAATACATTATCCCTCTTAGTAGTTTTTTTTATCTGTTCTACTTAATATGACTGGTTTAGATCTGTAATTGATGCACAGTTATTCTTAAGTGTTGAAAATTAACTGAAATGTGATCCCTGTTGAACATGGTGGTGGGAATGGGAGAGGGAAGAGATGTATAATTTGGGACATGCTCAGGCTGACTTGCCCCAAGTGGTGGAGTTGGAAGCATACCAGGGGATTCCAATTCAATCCCATCGAGGTGGCATGTACCAATGCCATCTCACTGTTCCAGGTGATCAATTTCAGTTCACAGTTGGTCATGGTGGAGGGACTGGGAGTCAAAGGGAGCACACAGACAAGTCTAGTACCTGCTAACGCTAACTGATGGAGTAAATAAAAGGGAGAGTGATCCAACATGGGAAGTGAGATACTCAGCAGACTCATAGAATGGCAGATGTCCTAAATAGCACTCTGGCCTCAGAATCAGCCCTAAAGGCATTCGGAGCTGGCTGAAAAGCTCATGAGAGTATTTCAGGCATGGAAAGCCAAGACACTCTGGCAAAAGATCTCTGCGAGTGAGATCTCAGTGGAAAGAACAGGGCATCAAAGAAGGAGGTACCTTTCTCTGAAGGGAGGAGAGAACCTCCACTTTGACTATGACCTTGTCTAAACAAGATAAGAGTCGGAGAACTCAGAGGGCTTCCATAGCCTTGGAAACTCATGACTGGAGCATAGGGAGATTACTGATGCCATAGACAGGAGTGTCAATTGGTAAAGTCAACAACAGGAGTCACTGTGCACTTACTCCTCATGTAGGATCTCTATCCTTAATGTGCTGTACATTGAGATTTAATGCTATAACGAGTACTCAAACAATATATTTCACTTTGTATTTCTATGGGGGTGCAAACTGTTGAAATCCTTACTTAATGCATACTAAACTGATCCTCTGTAAAAAAAAAAAAAAAAGAAATTATCAATTCCCAACTTGACTCTCACTGGGATTAAACATGACAATAGGTCTGCTCTGATTTCATCATCATTTAAAAAAAATCATCTATTATTTTTCACTTTATGTTTCTGTGTGGGAGCAAACTGTTGAAATCCATACTTAATGTATACTAAGCTGATCTTCTGTATATTAAGATAATCGAAAATGAATCTTGATGTGAATGGAAGGGGAGAGGGAGTGGGAAAGGGGAGGGTTGTGGGTGGGAGGGACGGTATGGGGGGGAAGCCATTGTAATCCATAAGTCGTACTTTGGAAAATTATATGCATTAAATAAAAGTTTAAAAAAAATATTTTGGATATTAACCTCCATCAGAAATAAAGTTTGCAAACATTTTCACCTAAAAAAAAAATCTTCATAATAAAATAGATATCAGCAGAATATATCATTAAAAACAGAAAATAATGTTTAAATTTTTTCCTTTGTTTCTTTAAATTTGATGTAAAAATTATATATATTTATCATGTTTAATATGTGTTAAAATGTGTGTACATTGTGGAATGGCTTAATTGAAGTAATTAGCATTACTTCACATACTTATCAGTTGTTATGGTAAGAACCTTAAAATCTATTCATTTAGCAAATTTCCAGTGTGTATGTGTTATGTGTGTATGTGTGTACACATATATATGTATAAATGTAATATATATAGTATCGCTATGAATTATAGTCACCATGTTTTACATGTTGCTGTTATTTCTTCTATCAAATGGAAATTCTGATAATGTTGACCAAAATCTTCTCACCAACCACCCCTGTGGAGAATGAAATTGACTAATATAATGCATCACCTGCCACTTATGCTTGACAGTAAAATAAACATGGATGATAATTAAATTCCGGCATGGAAGAAACCCACTTCGACTTCCTACAGAAGCACTTTCGGCACTAGGTTATAACTTGAGTTCTTAAACTTGCTGCATAGCCCACAAACTGTCCCTTGTTCACAAGAGTCAGAATGACAAGTCCAGCAATGTGCATACTTCAGCCTTAGTGTGTGAAGCATTTTAATGCAAAGAGTCAGAAACTAGTCTGTCTCACCCTAAAAAAGATTTGTTTCTTAATGCTTATGAAAATAATTATAAAGTATTATTTTAATTATTAACTTTAAATTATAGCAAAATAAGAAAACATTAGAAGCAGTTGAGTTCACTTTTGTTAAAAAAAATAGGATTAAAATCCCTGTCTCTAAATTCCGTAAACCTAGTGTTTTTCAAATACTCAAAGTTGAGTTGCCTAATGTTTGTATAACCACTGAGCAATCTATAAGAGTTACATGTTCATTTGCCAGTGAGAACATTAGTATTTTTGGTATGTTTCAAAGGAATAATGTAGAATGGGTTGATGTAGTTTGATATTCTTTCTTCACAAATTCATTACTGAAATCTATAATATAGACAGCATTGTGTTTGCATGATCTCTGTATAATTCTGTGAAGGCAGATTTACACTCATTTAAAACTACAATTCTGTGTATGATATACATTTTAATAAAAATAAAATTTGAGATTATATAGGAAAGAGTGACTAGTAGGGGCAGGAAAAGCTTTGTGGATAAAATTGACATCAGAGCAGGAAACTGGGAGATGTTGAAAATTGTGAAGGGAGATCAGAGATAATTGTACTTCTAGCTTCAAATTTGATGTAAAAAGTGAACCCAGATTTTGGCAATTGTTTGAAAGTTTTCACCAACATTTTAAGACAATTTTAAAGATTTTAGTCTCATTTATTTTTCTATGTGAATGTCAGCTTGGTTTTATTCATTGCTGTAAATGCCAAAGGAGGAGAAAGATTCAAGAAGGATCAAATCCTGCAGTAATGTCAAATAGCGTGCATACTGGAAAGAGGGTATTAAGTGAGGTGATTAGGAAGTCCTTCCTATTTTTGCAGAGAAGTTTTAGAAGTGGTGAAATTGATTACTGAGAGTGGAAGGAACTGGATGTGAGGTAAAGAAATGGTACCAGTTGATGAGGAAGCAGAATGGTAATTTGAGACAGAAGCTTAGCCAAGAAATCTCTGGAAAAATACAGAGATTGAAGCCTGGAAGATGGCAGCGATCAGCCAGCTGAGGGAAAGAATAGACAAAATAGAAGGGCTAGTGTGTGATCCCTGTACAGATCTAATAGGTTACTTGGGGAAAAAGTATGGAATATGTTACTTTTGGAAATGTAATTTAATAAACCTTAATGCAAAGTGATATGGTTGTTGGCTTATACAAGTCAGCTGTAGGTAAATATGTTCTTTGTAAAATTACGGTGTTGTCATATTAAGAAATGTCAGTTAATTTCCTGGCTTGGAATGTGTTTCTAATAGAGGAGTATGTGTCCATTTTATAGAAAGGTAGAAATGCACAGTGTTTTTCAAATATATTATCTCACTAGATGCTCTATAACCAATAAGAGAAAGGTGGTATTAGCTCCTTCCAGTTGAGAAGTTTAGCGGCCTGGAGAGGTTAAGGGACTTCCCACATGACTAGTAGATGCCAAAGAGGGCTCTCCTGTTCCAGTCCATTGATCTCACAATCTCCTAATAAACTAGTTTGATCCTGGCCTCCAGTAATTCTCTGTTGAAGGAGTAAATTACAAATACAGAAAAATAGAGCCAAAGAATCACGATGTATTGGTGACTTTTCAGTACATTCTAATACAGGCATTATCCTGATTACAAAACACAGTAAGAGATAGGCATATTGACATAATTTCATCATGGTAAATCATTATTGTTCATTTCCTTATGATGCCTCTCATATTTACAAAAGCTAATTTGCAGTTATTATTTGACTTTTGGAGAAGAAAACATGCACTGACAAGCAGACATAGACACTCTTGCCTCTTAGGTCTATACTTCTCAACATAAATGGCTCTTGTTACAATTTGATTTAATGTGTTGTGTCTACGCAGTTCAGTTCCAAACTGAGTGCTAGATAAATTCTAGATGAATTAAGAAAAATGCTCAAAGTTAAGGCTGAAAGTCCTAACTATGAAAAGTGTGCTACTGTATTTCTAACCTCCAGTACTCTTCCTAGTACCTACTCATCATTTTGAATGTCTCTTAAGAGTTTGAGATATTTGGCATGGAAATTTCCAGGCAACTGTGGCATCCCAATACTATCATGGATATGTAAGTATCCAAATTGAAATGAAGAGAAATATTCCCAGATAAAGAGGAGGGGCAACTCTGAGGACAGTTTATTGAGTTGGCAACACTGATGTCATATAAGAAAATGAATGAGGAAAAAACCTATTCAGTAATGCAACCACTGACTTGAGAATATGGAGGAATATCTAGAAAAAGATAAGGGCTGGGAGAAATAACGAGCTGTTTGTATTTTAAAATCATGTTTCAAAAGTTGTTATAGCAAAGGTGATGTCAATGCATTGGAAACATCAGTAGAAGATTTAAAAAATGATTGAAACCACATCCTGTGTGGGCTGGAAGAGAGCGTTTCAAAGGAAGAGAAGTCATTTATAGATTACAGTAAGCTTTTAATCAGCATGTGGAGGTGGAAGACAACTGAAGTGAAGGAGGTGAGTTATGTGGGGTGCCGAGAACAGCAAAAGAGAAGGTTCTGGGGGCTTGCTGGAGGAGTGTGTGACCAGGGAACAGGGCAGGGTGAAGCAAGAGTGTGCACCTAGCAGTGTATGAGAGCAGTATCACAGAAATGAGTGTGCTAATGAGATGGAGGGCAGTGGGCTGAGTACAGATGAGAGACGTGGGTAGTGATTGGTGAGGTCAAATCCAAATGTCTTGTGAATTATTTCTTCTGCCTCCGAAGAGCCCTATTCTTTTCCTTCTTTGTTCAAAACTCTCCTGCCTTTTGGCTGAAGTTCTTTTCCTGTCTCTCTCAGGGTATTTCTGGCCATTTCTAGCTTTGATTTACTTTGTTCTTTGTTTTCCAATCGTATTTCACACTTAAATTTATATTTCTTGGATCCTCTGGGACTCATTATCTCCTAAAATCTGTTACATAGTCATTTTTCACTCAACATATTTATGTAGGAAGTTTTATCTAGAGTAGGTAGGTATTTCCACAACATTTCTTTTTCAGGTTTTTATGGTTCCAAATGATTGCTGTTGTGTTTCTTTCATTATGTTCTCATCTAATGCAATGACTGTGGCCTTTGACTAATGTTAAAAAATTAAATCTCATAGTTTGTTTTCTAAAACCTTGCAGCAGTAACAATAATTTGACACAGCATCTCAGTATTTTAGTGTGGAACTCTAGGTACAGAGAAAATTATATGCAACCCCACAAAACCATGTTTAGAGCACTAACATTTAAAAATGCATATTTTCTCTTAAAATGATTTAGACTGCTTTACCACATTTCTGCTACATCAAATGAAGACTTTCCCAGTGTCAAACACTTTAAACAGAAAGCAAAACAGCTTGGTAATTTTAGAAATGAAATATCCTTAGGGAATATCTAGTTTTCAGGTCATAATTCTTCTACCAATTTTCATTTGAAACAAACAGATCTATCTTTGTCTTTTTGGATTCCAATATTACTTAAGGGGGTCTAGCAGGGTGAAGCAGATGTCAAAGATGTTCAACAAATGTTCAATTTGCTTCATCTAGACAGTGCTGTGCATTGCAGAGTTTCCAAATGCAGCATTAGTCTCCTGACCTTTTGAGTTTCCCTTTACTTCTAGAAACAACTAGAAATAAACATTTTCAAACCTCTGCACCTATGCACGACTCAAGTTTTATCATTTTTTTTGGTAAATGCAAAAGTCAAACCTTTAGCAACTGAATATAAGAAATCGTCAAACTCAGGGCCAGATGGACTGGTGTGTTGAAATGTAGCACGCCATAGCAGATCTTAATTCAACTGACAATCACTAACAAGCTGTCTGACTTATAACAGCTTTCTCTACAGAAATAGCATCTTTTCACCACATTTATTGCACTAAGTAATGATACTTGTAGACAATCATAAAAATTAATGAGTGAGTTAATGAGGGTATTCCAAATTATAATTTGGATGAGAAAATACAGTCAACTATGGTTTACTGAATGAGGCCAATCTGCAAAAACTGAAAATAGTTACTGAAAAACAACATGTTTATGGACATGATCATGTGCAAGATATTACTGTGTGGGATACAGCAGGAGTCAGATTTAAATACAGTAAGAACTAAGGAATTTGTCTTTTAAGGATGTATTATATTAACACATAATTAAAACTAGAAAACACTTACGTGATAGCTTAAATGGCATTAGGCTGAGTATATATATTTTCAAAAGCCTGAATACAAACTGAAAACTTGGAGACAAATGTAAAAATGTCATGTAATATAATTAAATGATCAGTGCTAACAATTGAGTATTGATAACTACAATTCACTGAGCTCTTTCTCTGTGGAAGATGCTGTCTTGGTGTTTCAAGGTACTAACCTCATTTAATCCTGGCACACTTCCGTGATGGACTTGGGGGCTTGGCCTGGTATCTTCCTCTTTCTCAGTTCTTTCGTACATCCATATGGCTGCCTCCCTCAGTTTTCTTCAGATCATTTTACAAATGGCACCTTAGTAAAGACTTCTTCCCTCATTCCTATGCTAGCTATGCAGCCAACCCTCTAATATTTATCTTATTTGCCTTTTGATTGCTTCCTCCCACATTGAACACACATTATGAAATTGAGAATTTTTGTTTCTTTATTGACTACTGTATCCATCACTCCTAGGACTATATGGGCAAGTGTTAAGTGTTCAGTGAATATTTGTTGAGTGAATAAGTGGCACCATTTTCATGTTAATAAAAATCTTTGTATTTAAATATATTTAAATTGATAATACTATATAAAATGATTATATGTTCCAGAACTTAAAAATGAGAAAGTAAGAGTATATCCTTATGTGCAAATACAAGAGACTATAGTATGTAATTATAGACATTCAGTTAAAGTATGGGAGACTATAATTAGCTTCTATTTTAAAAATATGAAATAACATCCATATTTTTAACAAGCATAATAGCAATAGCAATGCATCTATTGTTACAATGCTAACAATCATTGCAATTATTTTCATGAAAAACATTGAAACTAAGCAAAGTTCAATAACTTGCTCTAGATCACAGATCTAATAAGCAACAAAGCAGGAATTTGAACACTTCTCCCTGTAGCCGTATCCTAGAAACTTGTCACTGTACTTTGCCATTCTCATCGGTTTAATGCTTAAAATATAACTTCCATTTTAACTATTTTCTAGTTTTTTAAACTTCTTTACCCAGATTTGTTGAACATATTAAAACAAAAATTGAACATCCATAAAATGCTTTGAATTATAATTATCTTTTGGGAAAACAGGAAAAGAAACATTTAATTATTTCACACTCTGAATAAAATTTGTCCTAATCAATCTGTCATTTGTCAACATCCAAAGATCATCATTAAGTTTCATTTTAGAAATTTTAAAGTAAGCAATTAAATCCACTGTGAAAACAGATATTTTGTGACAAATTAAATATGACATCCACTTGTGCTTCACATTTAAAATCAACAAACTAACCCAATACTAAAAGTATTATAATTGGAAAAACTTTCTTAAGTGTTTATTAAAAATCAAGAAGATGATCTGCTTATTTCTATCTTCTTATTTCTATCTTCTATTTCTATCTTTCTATTTGAAAGATTTTTTACACATATATTGCATTACTTTTTAAATGACATAAAAACAGAAGGCTTATTGTACTCATATATACCTAGTACATAGGTGTGGTTAAATTAACTTGCCCAGGAAGAGGAAAGACTGGAGAGAATTGAGGGTGTGTGTCTGGAATTGAACTTTGATGAACCAAGCTCATTTAAATTTGTGATGAGCGTATTTCTTTCTGGTTCAATTGTTTACTATTTTCTTCAAGAACATACTCATGACAGCTCATTAGGAAAGCAATTTTCCAGTTTTTATCAAAAGGCTTCAAAATGTTCAGACCCTCTGATTTAGTAATACATTTTGGGGAACTTATGCCAAGACAGTAATTTGAAATTTAGGAAGAGTTTTTTTTACATAATTATGCTCACTCACTGCAATATTATTATTATATTTTGAAATATTTTAAATTGCAGAGTAATGCATGCCCCTTAAAATGCCACAGTATCTAGAGCAGCAGAGTATCTCTTCTTTGAAACTCTTTCATCTTCTACCTGACCTCAGAAGTCATTCTGTCACTGGTGTGAGTTTTTGCAACTTGGAAGCATTAATTTTTTTTTTTTTAAGTTTTAAGGCTTTTATTCAGTGAGAGAAATGCATAGGAGAGTGAAGGCTTTATCTAGGGGATAAAGAAAAGTCTGGAAGCTAAGTTAGGGTCTATACCACGCAGAGAGCAGGCCAGGAGTGAACCTTGTGCAGGCAGGAAAGCAGGGAGCAGGCAGCCCTAAGGCCACATGCCCTGCAGGCATGGGCAACAAGGGCAACAAAGGGAAATAAGGGAGAAGAAAGGGAGGGGCCTACCATGTTCCAGGCCTTTTGTCCACTTCCCAAGGGGAGTGGTTACATAGCCTAATTGGCAGGTGGGCATACAGGTGGGGTTCAGGTAGGGGCATGAGATCACACAGGGGTGTGGTTGAGGGCGTGGACTCCAGCTTACAAATCGAATCAATTTTATCCTATCTGCCTGCCTACATCATTCACCCCTCAGAGATTCCAGTCCCTTAATCTTAAGGGATGTTGAAGGGCGTAGTGGAAGCATTAATTTAAGAAAACACATTATATACATGCACAGCACAACATAGTTTTCCACAAACAGTATCATGTGATGGCATCAATGTTTTGTTAATAATAATCATTTTATTTGTTTAAAAGGAAGAGAGAGAGAGAGAGAGAGAGAGAATATATTGATCATCTTCCATCCAATGGTTCATGTCCCAAATACCAATAGCTGAGGCTGGGCCAAGCCAAAGCCAGAAGCCCAGATCTCAGTCTGAAACTCCCAGACTGAGGGGATGGGAAGGACACAAGTGATGGAGCCATCGCCTGCTGCCTCCAACGGTGTGCATTAGCAGGAAGCTGGAGTGGAGAGTGGAACAAGGACGTGAACCTAGCCACCCCAGTATGGCATGTAGACATACCAAAAAACAGCTTAACCACTGCACCAAATGTTAACTGCCCCAAACCTATTTTAGTCAGACTAACTGGATTCTATCCTTCATTATTCTTCCAAAACTTCTCATGAGAAGATTAATAATGGCCTCCACTTTATCAATCCCATGGTCAATTCTTTTTTTTTTTTTTTTTTTTTTTGACGAAAAAGGTCTTCCTTTTTGCCGTTGGTTCACCCTCCAATGGCCGCTGTGCCGATCCGAAGCCAGGAGCCAGGTGCTTCTCTTGGTCTCCCATGTGGGTGCAGGGCCCAAGGACCTGGGCCATCCTCCACTGCACTCCCGGGCCATAGCAGAGAGCTGGCCTGGAAGAGGGGCAACAGGGACAGAATCTGGCGCCCCAACCAGGACTAGAACCCAGTGTGCCGGCGCCGCAAGGTGGAGGATTAGCCTAGTGAGCCGTGGCGCCGGCCCCATGGTCAATTCTAAAACTCACTTGTTGGCCAGTGCCGCGGCTCACTAGGCTAATCCTCCACCTTGCGGCGCCGGCACACTGGGTTCTAGTCCTGGTCGGGGCGCCGGATTCTGTCCCGGTTGCCCCTCTTCCAGGCCAGCTCTCTGCTGTGGCCCAGGAAGGCAGTGGAGATGGCCCAAGTACTTGGGCCCTGCGCCTGCATGGAAGACCAGGAGAAACACCTGGCTCCTGGCTTCGGATCAGCGCAGTGTGCTGGCCACAGCAGACATTGGAGGGTAAAAGGAAGACCTTTCTCTCTCTCTCTCTCTCTCACTGTCCACTCTACCTGTCAAAAACAAACAAACAAACAAACAACAAAAAACTCGTTAAATCAATCCTGCCATGAATTTCTTTCCTCACTTCCCTTCTAGAATTCTACACCACTTTTCATTTTTATTATGAGAGGCAGAAATACTGATAGAGGCAGCAACAGAAAGAGATCTTCCAACTACTGGTTTACTGCCCCACAATTCCCAACAGCCTTGGGCAGGTGACTGAAGTTAGGAACCAACGTGGATGGCAGGGATCCAATCACTAGTGTCATCACCACTACCTCTCAGTGTGCATCAGCCGGAATTGGGGTCAAGAGCAGAAAAGGATGCTGAACCCAGGCACTTCGATATGGGCTGTAGCACCTTAATCACTAGGCCAAATGCTCACCATGACCATGTGGTTTTATTTTTACATTTATTTATTTAAAAGATCTATTCATTCATTTGAAAGGCTGAATGACAGAGAGAGATCTGGGGCTTGGGTAGGGGATGGGTGGGTCCCCAAATATCTGTCACAACCAGGCCTGGCTCAGGTCAAAGTCAGGAACCAGGAACTCCATCCTGATCTCCCATGTAGGGACTCAGCCACTTGAACTGGGATCTGCTGCTTCCCAGGCACGTGAGCTGGAAGCCAGACCAGAACTGGAGGCTGACTGGAACCCGGGTACTCCTACATGGGGTGCCAGTGTTGCAAGTGGCGGCTCAACCCGTTGCACCACAATGCCAGCCCCCACCACTTTATTTTAATTTTACTCTCCTGGCCATGTTTGCTTTACATCATTTGTTTGTTCTGCCTTTTTTGGTGTCACCTCTTAATGAGTGGGCAAATGCTTCAGGGCCCAGTCCCTGGCCATCTTCTTTCCCGATGAGTCCCTCATTCATACTCCCCAGCCAGGACCTCTCCTCAGATCTCCAGGCTTCCACAAGGGATCCTCAAACAGCTCATGGAAAATATTTTTAATTAATAATAAAAATTGTTTAAAAATATTATGAAAACCTATGCATGAACTTAACAAAAATAGACTAATATTTAATTTCCTTTTCCCAAAAGCTTTTGAAGTTCCCTAATCAAATACCTAAGACCTCTGCACTGGGATGTCTAAAAGGCATTTCGAAAGCATTATGTCTCATATTGAACTTCTGATTCTCCTCCTCCTCACTGCAGTCTAGTCTTTCTGCAGCCTTCCATGCCTGCTCAGAGCACGGCCTGCCTCCCGTGTGAAGGTCAAGCACGTGAGAGACAGCCGCTGTCTTCTCTTATCTCATCAATATCCGTCAGCAATCCATACCCAACTGTATCAGTGCTGACGCCTCCTCACTGTCTTCCTTGGTACCATCCACGTCCAGCATGGCACCGCCTTTCCTCTGCATTGTCACAGTGGCCCCTTAACTTCCTCTGGCTTTGGTCCTTCCAGGATCATGTCTCTCCCGTGCTCAAACCTCTACAGTGGCTCCCTATTGTTCTCAGAGGAATGCCAGTGATCTCCAGAGCCCTGGGCAGTTGGGCTCACTAGTACCTCTGTAAGCTCATCCCTGTTCTCTCTCCTCTCTTGCTCTCTGAGTTTCAGCTTTGCTGACCTCTCTGCTCTTTCTTCAGTGTGACAGGTATACTCTCACTGCACTAGGTGTCCTCTCTGCCTTGAACACCCTTCTCCAACATATCCACAAGGCTAGCACCCAGGCTTCCTTTACGTCTTCATTCTTGTGCCCCTTGATCAAGAAGCACTGCCCTGATCATCATTTTTAACACTGCCAAATATTCATTCCACTCCATAACGCCTGCCTCTTTCTTTTTAATAGCACTTAATACCTTCTAGTGTTTAACACTAAAAGGCAGGCTCCATGAAAGAACTTTCTTTTTCTTTTGCTACTTATTGGTTTACAACTATTTTCTAAACCTGGCATATAGTAGTTGCTCAATGAACATTTGTTGAAGGAATGAGTGGACTGCAGAAATAAAAACTGAAAGCAGAAAAATGGTAAGGAGGCTGTTGGTTCAGGGATGGGGACTGGTCCAGAGCTATGAGGATACGGAGGAAGAGATAAATATGAGACATTCATAAGGCATCAAGAGCAGGCATGGGGCTGGTGCTGTGGCACAGTGGGTAAAGCTGCTGCCTGCAGTGCCGGCATTCCATATGGGTGTCGGTTTGAGTCCCAGCTGCTCCACTTCTGATCCAGCTCTCTGCTGTGGCCTGGGAAAGCAGTATAAGATGGCCCAAGTTCTTGGGGCTTTGCACCTGCAAGGGAGAGCTGGAAGAAGCTCCTGGCTCCTGCTTCGGATCAGCGCAGCTCCGGCCATTGTGACCATCTGGGAAGTAAACCAGCAGATGGAAGACCTCTCTCTCTCTCTCTCTCTCTCTCTCTCTCTCTGCCTCTGCCTCTCCTTTTCTCTGTGTGTAACTCTGACTTTCAAAAAAATAAATCTTAAAAAAAGGGCAGGGTTTAAGTTCTCATTGGATGGTATAGGGTGGCAGAAGGAATTGTGGCTCAAAGGTGTCTACTTAGGTCACTGCGTAGATGGTGAGAACACAGATTGGGAGGCTGCCTTAGGAAGTGGAGAAAGCACTGTGACGGAGAGGCAGTTTGGTTTTGCACAGTTTGCATGAGAGACAGGCCGCAGTAGCTGAGGAACAATGCAGCGTAGCCAGAACTGCATCAGCACTCAGCGCAGCAGCAGAAACAGCAGTGGAGGTAGGAATCATGTTGATCGCTGGTATTTGCGGAACATTGATATATGTTAGGTACTGTTTAAGTACTTTACATGTGTTAACTCTTGTAAGAGTAGGGCTTTGCCATTCTTTGTGATGGTTATCTACTCCCTGAGCAAGAGAGTCGCTTACCACCTGCCTCACCTACTTAGTATTTTTTCCTGTAAATTTGAAATCCATTTCTCAGTAGCTTATGATATGCTTGGCTTGAGTAAACTTTGGTCAGGTTTTTGAAGCTGCTCTGAGGGCCATGTGTGTATTTCCTTGTAAAACTCATATTTAGCAGAGAAACTTAGTAGGTGAGTTTGGCAAGAACCCTGCCCTCTACCTGGTCACCCAGCTGTGGGATCAGATTCCTTAGCCACCACCAGCACCAGGTGATGTCCCATCACCCTGCCTTGTCTTCAGTGAACATCATGTGAAGTCAGATGGCCTTGATGCTTCCTCTTAGTAATTTTCTGTCTATGGGTCTCTATAGCACTTCTCAGCTCTAAGTTCTCTCTTGTCCATGTTGTTTGGAGCTGAGCCTAAATCTCTCTCTTCTACTGCAGAATCCCATTTCCATGATTCCTGTAACTGATCTAATTGTCCTGCATAAAATCTTCCTTACCATGCGTTCAAAGGCATCACTGAATAATTTTTCCTTAAGCAGTTAATACACCACCATTGTGTCAGTTTTACAGTTATGAAGGATAATTCTGTGTGTTGCAATGGCCCTGAAATGCAGAGAGATTGCACATAGTTTTATTTTTCTTCCAAATAAAATATTTTCTCAACATGAAAATTCATAAATACAAAACCATTAAGCTTGGCATAGTCAACGAAGAAAACTGGAATCAAATTGTTATTTATAAATATTAGAAACCCTAGAGTTCTTATGGCCAGATTTCAGTGATGAGGAGAAAGGGCAGTAATGTAAATTGTTTAAAGAAAATTGAGATTCTTCTATCACAGTAGCTCCTCGTTTTACTGTTCAGAATATCTTAAGCAAGCACCAAGCAATAATGCTGATAGAAAAACAATTTAAACTGGGACGTATCAAGAAAGAACTGAAATCATGTGCATCCAAGTGGGCATAATATAAGAATATTTTGGCTAAATTGATCTCTCTAGTCTCAAAGGATCACATTTGAAAACGTGCTTTTCTTATCTAAGGCGACTTCCAGTCAAAGAATAAAACTGCTGTTAATCTTGCATGTGCTTTTTTGTATGTAAATCGCTTAAGCTTCAAACATCACGATAAAAAGAAAAAAATCAGAGCATTTGTCTCCATGAGCGAGCACATAGAGTTGATGGGATATAACTTGCTATCAGGCTGGGCAGAAAGAACATAGGTCTGGAGCTGGTCTATGTGTGGAAATGGCAGATGAGAATGGCAGTAGATAGTTGAGAGCTTCAACAGTTAGCAACCCGTGACCTGAACCATGTGAGAGGTCTGTTCTCACGTCAATGGGAAGGTCTGACGAATCATATTCTCTTTAGTTGTTAACCTAGAGTGTTTTTTTTTTTTTTTCTTCTGAGCTAGATACTGGTAGTTTTATTTGGAAAGTTCCAAGCTAAACTTTTCGACTACCCGTGTGCTGTGTTCTACAATCGCACCGTTAGCGCTGCTCCCACGGAGGAGGAGGGGAAATGCCATTGCTGTGTGAACAGGGGCTGTGTAAAATGGACATGGTCAGGTGGCTGAAATGCCAATGTCATCCATGAAGTCACAGGGCTTTGTTCTTTCAACACATAGAAATCACCAAAGGTTTTGGATCCTGTTTCCTTTTATGTGGGATGGTCCAGAATTTCTAGAAAGTTGACCCTTGGTTTAAGAACCCATTTGGTTCATTTTTTTTAAAAGATGTATTTGATTTATTTGAAAGACAGACTTACAGATGGGGTTGGGGTGAGTCTTCCATTCTCTGGTTCTATTCCCAAATGGCTGCAACAGCTGGAACTAGACCATTCCAAAGACAGGAGCCAGGAGTTTCCTCAGGTCTCCAACATGGTTGCAGGGGCCCAAGCACTTGGGCCATCTTCCACTGCTCTTCCAGGTGCATTAGCAGGGAGCTGGATTGGAAGTAGAGCCGCTGCGATCTGAACAGGTGCCCACAAGGGATGCTGGCATTGAAGGCGGCTTTGCCTGCTAAGCCACAATGCTGCATCCCTTTCCCTCAACCCCATTTTCTTATTAAAGATGATTTTTCACTTTGCCATTTTAGTATACACTTAAGAATTTTAAACCTTTAGAAACAATAACTTCATATATTTCTGGATGATAAGTGGATGGGGAATTTAGAGGGTTAATTGGCTTTTTCAACGTCCAAGTCTTTAGGAGTTGTTTCCTGCTGGTCTGTGTAAGTATTCCAGAATTAGGCGTGATCAGTCCCCATGAGCCGTGTGTGAAAGGCACTGAGCAATGTATTTTGAAATATGGTAACTCTTCTCTGGTGTATTCACATTCTGCTTACCTTGAATTACTCTTGAATTTCAAAATACTGTTCTGTCAGAGGCTATTAAGTGCTAATAAACATTAACGGGAGTCCATTGAAGGGAGCTATCTTTCAGTGATGCGTGCAAAGTGTTTCCAACCTTTGCTTAGGAAATGCTTGAGAGTGGAAAGCATAAGCCATTATTGCTCTGTACAATACTGTTTCTACTTTGCAATTTAACCTTGAAAAAATAGCATGTATATTTCATGAGCAAAAACAAAATACATAGTAGCTTAGTAAGTATGTACTGCTCAGTAGGAAGTTGGAGAAACAACACAGCATTCTCCCATGTCTCGGCTTGGACTTTGTGCCTGAGTAATGAAATCTATTGCCTGAGTCTCAGTCATGGCTACACCATGTTGACTTATTTGCTGTGTGACCTCAGGCAAGATGCTTAACTTCTCTGATCCTTAGCGTCCTTATCCACAAGAGGAGTGAATGATAATAGCATTTATTTCAGGGGATGGCTGTGAAAATGAAATAAATTTCTATATAAATGTTGTAAGTCAATGTTATTTGGGAGATGTTTTAAAGAGTTGAAAAATTAGTCAAAATGTATTTGACTTTATTACTTAACATATAAAAGAACCTTTTTTGTTGGTCATAATTAATTTCCTGGTTGATTGATGTAAAACTATCCATTTGTGTACTTACCTTATTTTGTCTAACATATTCCTTGGGGACATTTGTGGTGGAGGAAAAACTAATTACACAGGAGATCTACTTAACATACAGTTACAAAAAAATTCAAGGGGGCCGGCATTGTGGCATAGCAGATAATGGCGCTGTCTATAACGCCAGCATCCCATATGGGCAACTGGTTCCAGTCCTGGCTGCTCTACTTCCCATCCAGCTCCCTACTATCACACCTGGGAAAGCAGCAGAGGATGCCCAAGTACCTGAGTCCCTGCAACCACATAGTAGACCTGAATGAAGCTCCTAGGCTCTGGATTCTGCCGGGCCCAGCCGTGGCCATTGCAATCATTTGGGGAATGAACCTGTGGTTGGAAGATTCTCTCTCTCTCTCTCTCTCTCTCTCTCTCTCTAACTCTACCTTTCAAAAACAAAACAAAACACCAACCAACCAAATAAACAAACCCCCCCCCAAAAAAACCAAAAAAATTCACACTGATTTTTTAGATCTCTATTGCCAATAAAGAAAATATAACCATTTATTTCTTTCAAGGTCACTGAAATGTCACTTAGACTAGTAAGTAAATTTCCTATATATAAGAAGTTAACAGTGAAATGACCTATTGTATCTTACAGAATTTAGGGAAATTTGAATGCCCTAAAAGGTCAAATGTAATCATATACTATTTATAAGCCCTAATGAGAGAGTTAAAATTTAAAGAAATGTTACTGAGGTTTTTTTTTTTTTTTTTTTTTTTGACAGGCAGAGTGGACAGTGAGAGAGAGAGACAGAGAGAAAGGTCTTCCTTTGCCGTTGGTTCACCCTCCAATGGCCGCCGTCGCGGCCGGCGCACCGCGCTGATCCCATGGCAGGAGCCAGGTGCTTTTCCTGGTCTCCCATGGGGTGCAGGGCCCAAGCACTTGGGCCATCCTCCACTGCACTCCCTGGCCACAGCAGAGAGCTGGCCTGGAAGAGGGGCAACCGGGACAGAATCCGGCGCCCCGACTGGGACTAGAACCTGGTGTGCCGGCGCCACAAGGCGGAGGATTAGCCTAGTGAGCTGAGGCGCCGGCTGTTACTGAGTTCTTGTACATTCATACTGACCACTGATTACACAAGGTGGATTTGTAGCTTCAAGGAGTAACTTTTGTGGTCATTATTTTTCTTTTTTTAAAGTAATTTTTTATTTATGTAAGGTGAACAAATTTTGTGTATTTCATATATACAGATTTAGGGACATAGTGATATGGCCCACTCTTTCTGCCCTCCAGAAAAAGTATTAATCCCCAAGAGTACAGTGATGTCCATGCATTAAAATATATAACTGAAACATGGATTGGCACTTAAATATAATTAATAGAAATGAACTTGAACACTTTTACATAATGATGAATTTTAATGAGCTATGAGGATGTGATTTTATTCCCACAAATATGAGTATTGGGCGGGGGATTGGGTCATAGGGCAGACCTACCGGAGTGCCCATCACCAAGCTAGATTTAATTAATTTCGACTCTGTGCCTCAGAGGGTGACACCCTGTATAAAGGCAGGAAGGTAGCCAGAGGGCACTTGTAAACTGTCCAAGACATAGAGCCGGAGAGTTAAAATTGGAGAAGCCGCATATGCCATGAGTCAAAGGAGCAATTTTGGGGTCAGGAAAGGAAGATTAAGCCAAAACTCATGAGTATGCAGGGGCGGGGTGAACTACAGATGGAATAAGGAGCGAGACAGCTAGCAGGGTGTCCTCAGTTGGGGAGTTGAGGGGTGTGTGTTATCCGTAGAGCGTTTAAAACAATCTAGGCAACTGTGAAATCTAATCACACAAGGAAGAGCCTAGGATTTACAGTGTGCTTCCTAAGTTTTGTTAACTGTCACCCCTTGAAGGCATTTGAGTTTGCAACCCCTGGGGACAAGTGCTTAAAAAAGGATTAGAATTTCTGAGGCTGTTTTTTAATTGGATGTCTGTGGCTTGTTTCATGTATGGGTTGGCCTTGCTTCAAGGACAGCTTAGGGGTTTGGACAAGGAAGGTTCTGTGTGCATTCACTAGAACTCTTTGGAGGGGTTCAATTGCCAGGAAATGATGGGTAAATAGAAAATGATGGTTAGTGAAAACATTATGGTGACTTGAGACATTCATGCTCTATGTTACTTAACATGTAAGATTATCATGATGCACAAATGAGAACATAACCATGAAAGCAAAGTCATGGAGCTAAAAAGCTCTGTATAAATGCAGAACATGGCAGAGATTGGAACTGTTTTGGACATTCCTTTGCATTCACATGAGAAGATATTTAAGGTTCTGACATAATCTTTCAATTAAAGCTGGACAACGAAAATAATTTCCTTTGCTAATAAACTATTTACAGTCGATTCTTCTACTTTATTTAGATGCTTAGAGTACATAAAATAACCTCCTGAAGTTAGGAAGCACTGAAGAATAAAAATAATAGTGTCATCTTTAATGAAAGAAGCTGATTAACTGACACACCTGCTCTGTTTAATCTCCTCTGCTCATCACCTTGATGATTAATATAAGTGGGTGGACGATGCTGCTATTTGCCAAGCTGCCAGTTTTACAAATGCCAACGTGTAGTGTACTTCAGTCTCTTCCCATTTCTCATCAAGGCTGAAAGTAATTTAAACTGGCTCTCCTGCTGATAAATACTATTCTCTGCTATTTACAGATATTACACAAAATCATTACAGAGATTCAATAGAGAGACGATTTCCAGTATAAAGCTTTAACTATGTAATCTCCTTATCATTCTCTCACATTCAACTTTCTTGAAGGGCTTATCTCTGAATACCAAAGGAAAAAAGAGATTATAATTTCTTATTTGAGAAGAGGATTGTGCCTATCAGGCAACACTGCCCCAGCAAGACAGAGAGAGAAACTACAAATTAGTTAGACTGTTGCAGTATAAACAAGTCGCAGCAGGTGGCATACTCATAAAGGAGTGGCTGGGAATTTGCCCAAACAACAGAATGCAAAAAAAAAAAAAAAAAAAAAAAAGAAAAGAAAAGAAAAAAAGAAAAAAAAAGTACAAAAGTGCTAGTAAGTAAAATGTAAAATGGTAAGGTCTTATCTGTGGCACCATCTTAGGCTCTGGCCCCATTGTCACCATTTTGTACAATAATGGCCCAATCACAAGTGGCAGCTCCACCCCCACCCCAATGGGATAGGCTGCTCCCACCTCCTCATCTCCATAAAGCTCTAGGAGACCTGTTCTCCTAGTCGAGGCTGTTGTTCTCTTGTGCACGGGGAGGCAGCCTGTCGGGTCCCCCCCCCCCCCACAATAAACCTTCTCCCTTACTCCGGTGTTTGGTGTGTTTTGTGGTGGTCTTTCATTTCAAAAAATATTGCACTACAGTGTGCTATATTTTCCTCTCTAGGGTAAAATATTTAACAACAGTCATTATTCCTGAAGTTAGAAAAAGGATTTTGGGGGGATAAATTATAAATCCACAGAATGATTAATGATGGTGACTGTGAAGCAGTTCATATTTGTGGAGCTTGAGGCAAAAACACAAATGGAAGCTGGTGTACCACATTTCTAAATATTTAAAAGTTCCAAGTCCAGCTATCAAAATTTTAAATAAAATATATTATATATTCTTGAGTAGGACCTGCATAACTTCTCTTCTTACTTCCAGATCTTTCCTCTCCCATGAGATGCCTTTCCCCACGCATGTAGACATGCTGTGTACACCCACATCCAAGAGCACTCCTACAAAAAACCATCCCTTGGCCACCCTTGGGTCTAGGTAGTTACACCTAGTGGGCATGGTTCCTCCTCAAAGAATATACTGGGGAGGGAATGGTGTTGTGGCATCGTGAGTTAAGCTACCACCTACGATACCAGCATCCCATACAGATGCTGGCTCAAGTCCCAGCGGCTCTACTTCTGATCCAGCTCCCTGCTAATGTGACCAGAAAAGCAGTGGAAGATGGCCCAGGAAGGTAGCCTCCTGCACCCATGTGGGAGACCTAAAAGAAGATACTGGTTCCTGGCTTTGACCCGTCCCAACTTTGGCCATTGCAGCCTTCTGGGGAGTCAATCAGTAGATGGAAGTTCTTTCTCTCTCTCTCCTTCTCTGTTAACTGTGACTTTCAAATAAAAAAATAAATCTCAAAAAAAAAAAAAAATCCACCAAAAACCAAAGCATATACTGGAGAGAAGGATCCCAAACTTCCAGAAAATAGGATCAGTTTGGTTCAAGCAGGGCTTTATGGGGTCTGCCATCTGGATTATGGTCTAGAAGTTGGAGCTGGGCTCCTGGTGCACCTGCCCCCTCGACTCTGCCAGGTCCTCATTGGGGGTGAGGGCAGTGGAAAGAAGGTGGCAGAAGGGGGAGTTGAAGGAGCAGGTTGCAGGCAGGGGTGTTCCTTGCGTGGCTTTAAGTGTAGTCCAGCTATGATGAATTTGAGTAAGTGATAATGACATTAGGCTTTCCTCTTCGTACTTAGCTGCCACGTTTCTGTTCCCATTGAACTTGGACAAACATCCCTATGAAGAAGATGGAAGCCATTACCATAACTTTGCCGATGGAGAACTTGCCTGTGAGGGAGGCTAAATGATGTTCCAGGCTTCACCATCAGTGAAGAGCAGCAGCAGGGCTCACATGTGGATTTTACAGTGCAGGGCGCTCTGCAGGCTAGCTGGGCAGAGGCTGGCCATGTTTGCAATAGGCTTTTTTTTTTTTTAAAGATTTATTTTATTTTATTTGAAAGACAGAGTTACAGAGAGAGGTAGAGACAGAGAGAGAGGTCTTCCATTCAATTGTTCACTCCCCAGATGGTCGCAATGGCGGGAGCTGTGCCAATCTGAAGCCAGGAGCCAGGAGCTTCTTCAGGGTCTCTTGCGTGGGTACAGGGACCCAAGGACTTGGGCCATCTTCCCAGGCCACAGTAGAGAGCTGGATCAGAAGAGGAGCAGCCAGGACTAGAACTGATGCCCATATGGGATGGCGGCGCTTCAGACCAGGCCTTTAACCCGCCGTGCCACAGTGCCGGCCCCTGCAATAGGATTCTACACCAGCAACCAAGGCAGAGCTCATGTCCTGAGATTTTCTTGAATGATTAAAGTGGGGGGAAAACATTGGAATAGCGTTTATTTAACTTTTTTCTATTGTTTTAAGATTTCATTTATTTATTTAAAAGAGTTACACAGAGAGAGGGAGAGACAGTGAGCAAGAGACAGAGAGTCATCTATGTACTGGTTCAGTCCCCAAATGACCATGACGGCCAGGGCTGAGTCACACCGAACCCAGGAGCTTCTTCTGGGTCTCCCACATGGATGCAGGGGCCCAAGCACTTGGGCCATCTTCCACTCCTTTTTTCAGGCCGTTAGCAGAGAACTGGACCTGAAGTGGAGCAGCTGGGACTCAAACCAGTGCCCATATGGGATGCCAACCCTGCAGGCAGTGGTTTTACCTGCTTTGCCACAAAGCCAGCTCTTATTTAACTATTTTAAGCTGGTACAATTAAGGGGAATGCTTCTGTTTTTAACACAGGATCAAAGTCTCAAGTTTAGACCTAAACCTATCTCCATAGTACACAGGGTCCTAGGACCTCATCCTACTCACAGTGTTTCTGCCAACATCAAAGCGTGATGGGGCTGGGGCCGGTGCTGTGGCACAGCGGGTTAACGCTCTGGACTGAAGTGCCGGCATCCCATATGGGTGCCAGTTTGAGTCCCGGCTGCTCCACTTCCCATCCAGCTCTCTGCTATGGCCTGGGAAAGAGTGGAAGATGGCCCAAGTGCTTGGGCCACTGCACCTGTGTGGGAAACCTGGAGGAAGCTCCTGCTCCTAGCTTCGGATAGGCACAGCTCCAGCCATTGTGGCCAACTGGGGAGTGAACCATTGGATGGAAGACTCTCTCTCTCTGCCTCTCCTCTCTCTGTGTAACTCTGACTTTCAAATAAATAAATAAATATTTTTAAAAAAACACATGATGGGGTGCTCTGAACCTGATTCTGTTGGGATCTTTTGCCAAAGTCTTAGCATCTTCCTCATTAAAATACTCACAAATGTAGTCTAAAATTTTGTTGTTGTATTTGCCCTAGCCACTTTGGTTCCCTCAGGGCACAAGTGTCTATTGTGAAAAGAAGAATAAAATCAAAATAACTGCCATTTAATAATGTGTTACCAGCACATATCAGGATTTACTATTCAGTGAGTATGCAAAGGGACTTCAGCAAGTTCATAGAAAAATGGAATTAAATGATAAATTTATTTTGATGTAAAAATATTTTTTAAATCTGGAGTGGGCATTTGGCATAGTGGTTAAGAACTAGCATGGGGCACCTGCTTCATCTATTGAAGTGCCTGGGTTTGAGTTCCAGCTCCATTTTTCATTCCAGCTTCCTGCTAATATGTATCCTGGGAAGCAGCCATGATGGCTCAAGTACTTGGCTCCCTGCAATGCACACGAGATACCTGGATTGAGTTCCTGGCTCCTGGCTTTGGCCTGTCTCATCCTTGGCTGTTTTGGGCATCTTGGGAGTAAGTCAGTGGGTGGAAGATCTCTCTCTGTCTTTCTAATGAATTGAAAAAAAAGTGAAACCTGTAACTTTTGTTATAATATGCATTTTCCATGAACTTGTTGAAGACTGCTTATACTCATACGATCTTTGATTGTAAAATAAAGCACTCTGGGCTGCCTTTATTAAGTCTGCTATGGATTTTCTTGCCAATTTGTTTATATATTGGCATGGTTGCATTGGATGGACTGTGAAAGATTTTCCAAATGACATTGGTAGTGAATTCTTTATCAAATTAAATTTTTGTGGAAAATGAGATTCTCTAAAATAAATGTAACTGGATTTGTTCTTAGAAGAAGAAAGGCAATGAAATGCTTTGAACCCAAAGTAGCCAGCCTTTCCATTGCTTTGAGGAGCAGAGGACCACAGAGCCCTTCTCAACACTGTATGAAAGTATTATTATGGCCCATTTATTAAATAGGGATGCAATTCAGCTTCTGGACACTCAACAGTTTTGGTTTTGGTAAATTGTAAGTACAGGAATACATAAATCTAGGCTTAAAAGCCTGGATTTTTCATGAGGTACAAATAGGCTTTAGTGATGATTTGACTTCACTACTATTTTTTTTAATCAGTATATTAAAAATATAACTTGTTGTTCTCTCTTTGGTCTCTGTTGTTGGATAGGAAACAGTTGCATGCTAAGTAACATGAATTTATTACAGAATCTTATTTCCCTTAAATTCTACTTAATACTACCTTGAATTTCAGGGTTCATAGAAATGGTCTATTGACTTGACCAGATATTAATGCTGAAAAATACAAAATCATATCATCATTGGTTCCTATAAGCACTTGTTCTGGAATTGTAATTAGTACAAACTAAGAGTAACTCAAGATAATTACTTTAAAAGTGAAAACTACTCATCTTTGGGATACTTTAATAGTATATAAGTAAAGCCATTTGATTCTACTCCCAAAAAGTCACATATTGCCACTCACATCCTAGAGAGTTCATCAAGAAGTTATACTGCTTCAGCAATTCAAGGTCTCCTGTATTTCTATATCATTTTTTCTAGATCTAAGAAGAATGTATTTGGTATTTTGATAGGTATCACATTGAATCTGTAAATTGTTTTTGGAAGAATGGACATTTTGATGATACTGATTCTTTGAATCCATGAATGTTGAAGATTTTTCTATTTCTTTTTGTATCTTCTTCTATTTATTTCTTTAATGTTTTGTAATTCTTATCATAGAGATCCTTGACATCCTTGGTTAAATCTATTCCAAGGTATTTGATTTTTTTGTAGCTATTGTGAATGGGATCAATCTTAGAAGCTCTTTTTTAGCCATGGCATTGTCTGTGTACACAAAGACTGTTGATTTTTGTGTATTGATTTTATATCCTGCTACTTTACCAAACTCTTCTATGAGTTCCAATAGTCTCAGTGGAGTTCTTTGGAGCCCCTAAATAAAGAATCATATCATCTGCAAAGAGGGATAGTTTGACTTCTTCCTTCCCAACTTGAATCCCTTTGATTTCCTTTTTCATGCCTAATGGCTCTGGTTAAAGCTTCCAGGACTATATTGAATAGCAATGGTGAGAATGGACATCCTTGTCTGCTTCTGGATCTCAGTGGGAATGCTTCCAACTTTCCCCATTCAATAGGATGCTGGCCATTGGTTTGTCAAAAATTGCCTTGACTGTATTGAAGAATGTTCCTTCTATACCCAGTTTGCTTAGAGTTTTCATTATGAAAGGGTATTGTACTTTATCAAATGCTTTCCCCTCATCTATTGAGATAATCATATGGTTTTTGTTCTGTAGGTTGTTGATGTGGTGTATCACATTGATTGCTTTGCAAATGTTAAACCATCCTTGCATACCAGGGATTAAACTCACTTGGTCTGGGTGAGTGATCATTCTGATGTATTGTTTGTTTCAATTGGCTAGAATTTTGTTGAGGATTTTTGCATCTATGTTCCTCAGGGAAATTGGTCTGTAGTTATCTTTTTTTGTTGTATCTTTTTCAGGTTTAGAAATTAAGGTGATGCTGCTTCATAGAAACAATTTGGGAGGGTTCCCTCTCTTTCAATAGTTTTTGAACAACTTGAGAAGAAGTGGAGGTAGTTCTTCTTTAAATGTCTGGTAGAATTCATCAGTGAAGCCATCTGGTCCTGGGCTTTGCTTTTTGGAGAGGGCCTTTATTACTGATTCAATTTTTGTCTTGGTAATCGGTCTGTTTTCTATGTCTTCATGGCTTAATTTAGGTAGGTTTTATGTGTCCAGGAATCTATTTCTTCTAGATTTCCCAGTTTTTTTTTGGCATAGAGCTCTTTGTAGTAATTTCTGATGATTCTTTTTATTTTTGTGGTGTCTGTTGTTACATTTTATTTTTCATCTCTAATTTTATTGATTTGGGTATTATCTCTCCTCTTTTTGCTTATTTGGGCCAGTGGTGTGTCAGTATTGTTTATGTTTTCAAAAAACCAGCTCTCCCTTTGCTGATATTTTGTATTTTTTGTTTCAATTTTGTTGATTTCTTCTCTATTTTTAATTATTTCTTTTTCCCTACTAATTTTGGGTTTGTTTTGCTGTTGTATTTCTAGATCATTGAGATGCATTGGTAGCTCATTTATTTGGTGCCTTTAAGGTTCTTGAAGTAGGCACCAATTGCTATAAACTTTCCTCTTAACACTGCTTGTGCTCTATCCCATAAGTTTTGATATATTGTAACAAAAACAAAGCTGGAGGCATCACAATACCAGATTTGAAGACATACTACAAGGCAGTTATAATCAAAACAGCCTGGTACTGGTACAGAAACAGATGGATAGACCAATGGAACATAATAGAAATGTCAGGAATCAATCATCCACAACCAACTTATATTTGACTAAGGAGCTAATACCAACCCTTGGCAGAAGGGCAGACTCTACAACAAATGGTGCTGGGAAAACTGGATTTCCACATGCAGAAATATGAAGCTGGACCCCTGCCTTTACACCTTATACCTTATATGAAAATCCATTCAAAATGGATTAAAGACCTACATCTATGACCTTATACCATGGAATTACTAGAGAAAACTGGGGAAACCCTGCAAAAGGTTTGCACAGGAAATAAAAGCCAAAATCAACAAATGAGATTACATCAAATTGAGAAGCTTCTGTACTGCACACGAAACACTCAGGAAAGTGAAGAGGCAACCATCAGAGTGGGAGAAATTATTTGCAAACAATGCAACTGATAAAGGATTAATAACCAGAGTATATAAAGAGACCAAGAAGCTCCACAACAGCAAAACGAACAACCCAGTGAAGAAACAGACCAAGGACCGAAACAGACATTTTTCAAAAGAGGAAATCCAATGGCCAACAGACACATGAAAAAATGTGCATGATCAGAAGCCATCAGGGAAATGCAAATCAAAAGCACAATGAGGTTTCACCTCACCCCGGTTAGAATGGCTCACATACAGAAATCTACCAACAACAGATGCTTGCAAGGATGTGGGAATAAAGGGACACTAACCCACTGTTGGTGGTAATGCAACCTGGTAAAGCCACTATGGAAGTCAGTTTGGAGGTTTCTCAGAAATCTGAATAGAGACCTTCCATATGACCCAGCGATACCACTCCTGGGAATTTACCCAAGGGAAATGAAATCAGCAAATAAAAGTTATCTGCACCCTCATGTTTATTGCAGTTCAATTCACAATAGCCAAGACATGGAATCAATCTAAATGCCCATCAACTGAAGACTGAATAAAGGAACTATGGGCTATGTACTCTATGGAATGCTACACAATGTTAAAAAAAAAATGAAATCCAGTCATTTGCAACAAAATGGATGAATCTGGAAAACAACATATTTAGTGAAATAAGCCAGTACCAAAGAAACAAATACCATATGTTCTCCCCGATCTGTGATAACTAACAAAGCACCTAAAACAAAATCTGTAGCAATGAAATTGACACTTTGAGAAGCAAGGACTTGAATAGCCCTTGTCTTGACTGTTGAAGAACAGTTTTTTTTTTTTTTTAATGGAGAATGGAACTGGGAATGGGAGATGGAGGAGGAGGTGGGGTGGAAGTGGGGGTAGGAGGGAGGGTATGATGGGAAGAATCACTATATTCCTGAAGTTGTGCTTATGAAATTTGTACTCATTAAATAAACAGTTTCTTTGGTGGGGAAAAAACACACACATGCAGAGTGTAGATCCTACTTCTTGATCTTTAACTAAAGATTTCTTCAAAAATATTGAAACCATCACTTTTTTTGTCTCCATAGCCTTTCACCCCCTCACAACGAAAAATACTATCTCTGCTTTTGAAAAACAAAAAAAGAAGCTTTACTGCCAGAAAGTAGCTGTTTCAAGAGTCTGCCATTGTGATTTTAAAACAGCCACAGTAGTTAATTAGTAAATAGTGCTTTGAAAAATTTCTAGCCCTGAATCATCTTCAAACTTTGTAGCAGTGTATTTTTTTTTCCTTGTGTGAGGGAGGAGCAGATAGAATAGGAGCAAGAGTAGGGGAAAAGTATAGTGGAAAGAGAAAAGTTTTAAGTGGGGTTGACTTTTTCGACTATACATACCTAAAAAAGAAACTAATATATAACTTTTCCATGCATCCCTTTGAAAATTGTGATGTGAAATAAAAGATGGGATTGGTTGCAATATGTCATGTTAATATTATGCAAGAGAATTGGATGCAGCAAAAGTGTAAACTTGGGGTTTAACTGAAATCCAGGAATCTCAAAGCTAATATATGAGGGGTCTTAGAAGGTTCACAAAAATTCATATTATAGAAAAAGTACATAAATTTCTAAACTTTTGAATTAAAATAAGCTTATCTTTCAACTTCATTTCTCCATGAAGCTTTTGAAAGATCTTCATATATAACTGCAACTTTCATTTTTTAAATACTTCAGTTATATTAATAGTTAGCTTCATGTATCTTAACAATTTTTTTTCAAAATGTGTAAAGAATTTCAGCAGAGTTACAAAGTATGGCTGCAGCTTATTTTTAATGATAATAATAGCTAATATTATTGTTTTATATGTTAACCTAAGAACGCTGTTTTAAAAATAAATGGGTAATGAATGTGTCTACCACTAGAAATTTTTGGTACGTTGACTATGTAGTACTTAGGGACATGTTTTCTATGAATGATTTTAAGGTTCATATATACAATCGCATCACGAACATAAATTGTCTCTTATAGAATGTACATTCAGTTAACACAGCCCCATGATAATCTCTAAGTCTGATAGAATTTTTGAATTCTTTTCTCTTTAGAAAATACTTATAGTAGAAAGGTAATGGTAATAAAACATGACAAACAATAATAACAAGCAATATAATGCTAATTTTTATGATATATGCAATACCTTTTCCCTCACTGAGACATCATTTACTGAGCACTTTAAGGTATTTTTCATTTGCTAAAGAAATAGAAAATTAGCAAAATAAGACTGCAAATGACCAACAAAGATGCCGTAAAGTAAATATCCAAATACCATATGTTAGACTGATATAATTGGTCTCATTACAAGTACTTTTTTTTCTTTTTAAATATTTATTTATTTGAAAGGCAGAGTTAGAGAGAGAGGGACAGAGAAAGAAAGGGAGATCTTCCATCTCTTGATTCACTCCCCAGATTTCCACCACAGCCAGGGCTGGGCCAAGTGGAGGTCAGGAGCCATGTGGGTGCAGGGACCCAAATACTTGGGCTATCTTCACAGCTTTCCAAGGAGCATTGGTAGGGAACTGGATCAGTAGTGGAGCAACTGGGACTGGGACCATGCCCATATGGAATGTCCACATTGCAGGCTGTGGCTTTATCTGCTATGCCACAATGCTAGCCCCCTATAAGTACTTTTTCTTATTTTAGATAAAATTTTAAAAAGTAATTGAGTTATATTTTATAGCAAATAATTTTCTCAATAGGAAATGTACTCAAAAGTATCTTTAAGATCTACTTCCTAAAATTTTTTTTCTAAGAATTTATTTTATTTATTCAAAAGACAGAGTTACAGAAAGAGAGAAAAAGAGAGAGAGAGAATCTTCAATCTGCTGGTTCACTCCCCAAATGGCCACAAAGATCAGGGCTAAGCCAGGCTGAATCCAGGAGCTCAGAACTTCTGGGTCTCCCAGGTGGGTGCAGGGGCCCAAGCACTTGGTCTATTCTCCGCTGCTTTCCCAGGCCATTAGCAGGTAGCTGGATCTGAAGTGGAGCAGCCGGGACTGGAACCAGTGCCCATAGGGGATGCCGGCATTGCAGGCAGCAGCTTTGCCTACTAAACTACTACTACTAGTGCCAGCCCAAATTCTGTTTTTTTTTTTTTTTTTTTTTTTTTTTTTTTTTTTTGGACAGGCAGAGTTAGACAATGAGAGAGAGAAACAGAGAGAAAAGTCTTCCTTCCGTTGGTTCACCCCCCAAATGGCCGCCACAGCAGGTGCTGCGCCAATCCGAAGCTAGGAGCCAGGCGCCTCTTCCTGGTCTCCCATATGGGAGCAGGAGTCCAAGCACTTGGGCCATCCTCCACTGCCTTCCCGGGCCACAGCAGAGAGCTGGACTGGAAGAGGAGCAACCGGGACAGAATCCAGCGCGCCGACCAGGACTAGAACCCGGGGTGCTGGCGCCGCAGGTGGAGGATTAGCCTAGTGAGCCGTGGTGCCGGCCCAAATTCTGTTTTGAATTTCTTGTTGGTCTACTGACCAGCTTAGCACTTTAATGGTGTCTTAGTCCAGGCCACCTGTCTACAGAATAACCTCCTAATAACTGCAATTCACATGCACAATTATAATTACATGCTTAAATGACTGTCTGTCTCATCTGACAGTTTTTTGATGGTTGAGGTTATGTTTTAATAAATATTTGAATCTCTAGTAGTTAGCATAGTGGCTAATACATAGCATGATCTCAATTAGTGTTTGCTGACATAAATTGCATTTGAAATCATTTATTATGGAAGACAACGTTAGAAGGGGAGATGACAAAGCAAAATGACAAATGCAAAAAATTGAGAGCAAATCATCTTAAAGAGAAACTGAAAATCTGATAACAGCACTGTAGCTCGGGGAGTACACATGTTAGTAATGCCTCATGGTATCCCAGTAGTTAAGCAAATAAAATTTGTACTGTTTCCAAGTTTAAAATAGTCTGTGTATAAAGACTCCGAAGTGGGATGGCGTGATGCTTGAGGGGATAGCTTTAGAGACACAGAAAATGATAACTATTACCTGGTGCTAGCAGAAAACTGAAGTATTACCAAGATGTTATTAGCATAGATAATATACAGTAAGTGTCATTGTGTCTCTGAGGCTTGTGTTCAAAAGAGAATGGCGCTTTTTTTTTTAAAGCAGTTAACATTTACAGAAACATCTTAAAGATGAGAAAGGTGAAAGGCATTCCTATATTTGACAATCTTGAAAAGAAATGGCTCCATAACATAGCAGTCCTTTGAAGTGACTCCGTGAGAAGTATTTGGAGTGTATCTTGAAGCGCTGCTCTGGGGCTGCACCGTATTGTGTGAAGTCTTGTTTCATAGGGTGGATTTAAACAAAGGAGACAATGGTTATGTGGCTTGGTACATTCAATTCCTTGATCTCATCTTCGTTACAGGATAAAAGGTATTGTGTGGTTTAGCTGGGATTGCTACTTTGTCCATTTTATGGCTAAAATATTAATCAGTGCGTTCACCTAAGCTGTGATAAAGACAGAAGTAACAATGATTGACTTTCCTAGCACCTTGGTGACAGGCAGGATGATTTATCCCGGGACTCGTGGCTCCCGAGGCCACTGCTCTCCACGAAACCCATCTGCAGACTTCCCTTTTGATCATGTAAGCCCATTAAACATTCTTCCTGTTGGAATTGTGCTTCTTCAAAGGCAGTAAGATAAGTCTTCCCCATAGGTGGTACCTCCTGGTTATCACGGAGGCCATGAAGGGCAGGGGTTTTTTAGAAAGGAAAATCTACCAGTTAGAATGGGTACTGGATGCACTTGACCAAATGGCTTTACTGTTTAGTAGCTGTGCCACGTTAGCCTGTCTTTATCCTTCAAAATCAGTTTAAGGACATTTCTTTCAGGAAGACTTCCAGTCTGATTAAATGCCCTTTCTCTCCTTAAAAATCCAAGCACACCTCTGACTTAACTGTTACCATGACACACTGAATTGCTTTACTAATTTTTCTTTTCAGTCCACTGGAATAAGTTAATTGGTGACAAGCATCAATTTATTATTACTATTTTCTAAAGGGTGTATCGATATCTTTGTATCTCTGGATCCTAGGAAAGAAGACATTGCCTAATAGGTTTTTGGTAGAAGTTTGTTGTTAGTAAATAAATTATGGATGGATGATAGAGAGTTCAATTGTGAATACAAATACAGTAGAATGAATGTCTGATCCCAACTTGAAACTTAACAATAATTTGAAGTATCCTAATAGTTAAAAAATATTTCATAAAAATTTTGCTTTTGCCCTTCTTTCTTACATTAATGTTGTAGGGACATTTTGTAAAGTGGCTGGTTTTTTTTAGAAGATTCTGGAAACTGCCATTAGGAAGCCATTCTAATCATCTGGGAAGCGTCTTATTCTTTTTTTTTTTTTTTTTTTTTTTGACAGGCAGAGTGGACAGTGAGAGAGAGAGACAGAGAGAAAGGTCTTCCTTTGCCGTTGGTTCACCCTCCAATGGCTGCCTCGGTCGGCGCGCTGCGGCCGGCGCACTGCGCTGATCCGATGGCAGGAGCCAGGAGCCAGGTGCTTTTCCTGGTCTCCCATGGGGTGCAGGGCCCAAGCACCTGGGCCATCCTCCACTGCGCTCCCTGGCCACAGCAGAGGGCTGGCCTGGAAGAGGGGCAACCGGGACAGAATCCGGCGCCCCGACCGGGACTAGAACCCGGTGTGCCGGCGCCGCTAGGCGGAGGATTAGCCTAGTGAGCCGCGGCGCCGGCTGGAAGCGTCTTATTCTTTCCATAATCTTATTCCCATGAGATCCAGACAGTTCTTAAAGGAGGACCTCGGTGACTGAAAGCCGAAGTCAACAATGACGCAGGACAAAGTTCCCATGCTGTGGTGCAGTGGAAGTGCCTTCTCTTTGGCTTGGCGCTATGCTTGTCCTTTATTATTATTATTATTATTTGACAGAGTTAGTGAGAGAGAGAGACAGAAAGAACGGTCTTCCTTCCTTTGGTTCACCCCCCAAATGGCTGCTATGGCTAGAACTTTGCCGATCTGAAGGCGGGAGCCAGGTACTTCCTCCTGGTCTCCCATGCGGGTGCAGGGCCCAAGCACTTGGGCCATCCTCCACTGCCCTCCTAGGCCACAGCGGAGAGCTGGACTGGAAGAGGAGTGGTGGTGACTAGAACTCGGTGCCCATATGGATTGCTGGCGCCACAGGCAGAGGATTAGCCAAGTGAGCCATGGTGCTGGCCCTATGCTTGTCCTAATGCAGCCTGTTTTGGAATACATCCCATATGCAGGGCACTGTTCTAGTTACTTATTATATTTATGACCCTCTGCAATTTGCCAAAAACTAACATAATGACACTCAAATCTCACCTTCTTTTGAATCTTTTTAACTTCTTTAAATTTGCGGCAGGTGGAGCTCCTATCTCCTAGCTCTCTCACAAGTCCCTGCAACTGTTGAACATTTTGGGCTGGGTCGGACCAGAGCCAAGAGCCTGGGACTCAATTTGAGTTCTCCCTGAAGTTGGCAGTACCCAAATAGTTGAGCCATTTTCTGTTGAATCCCAGGTTGCTTATTAGCAGGAATCTGGAGTCAGGAACAGAGCTAGAACTCAAACTCAGGCATCCAATAAGGGCTGTGGGGGCCTCAGGCAGCAACTTAACCAGTGCCTCAAATGCCCACCCTTGACACTCAGTAGATGCTTACACACCACTCTGAAAAGCATCACAAAAATGACATCTATGCTATAGTCTATTGATTTTATACTTATGAGCTTTCCCTTTCAATCTGTGAGTTCCTCTAGAGAAAGGATTATGCATATACTCTTTCACTGCATTCCTAAATCCAATAAGGTAATATAGAAGGTTCTCAGATCTGTTGAATGAAGGACACTGTTCAACAGCATAAATCTGGCATGGACTGTTTTGTAAGAACAACACTGTCCATGAAGACATAGCAGATAAAAGCTAAATGACAGCATTCTTTAAAAAAATTATCATTTTAAAAGACATATGCTGACCATCTCTCACATTCAAGATATTTTAAGAAATACAGCATCAGCAAGTTATTGTACCTGTTAACTGAAAACATGCACTTAAACACTCCCTGAGATTGCCATGGCTTGAATGCTCCCTCCCAAATTCCTGTTGAAATCTTGGTGTCACTATAGCAGTGTTTCAGAGGTAGGAGGTGGAAGTGGTGATGGGATAATGACATCTGCTTCTGTGAGTGGATTAATGCCAGGATTGGGGAGTGGGCTTGTTAGGATGGAAGTGGGTTTCTTATAAAAACGATAAGCTCAGCCTGACTTTCTCTCTGTGTCTTGTGTGCGCTCGCCTGCCTTTCCACAGTGTTATCCCACAGCATGGAGTCCCTCCCTGGGCGCCAGCATGACCCTTTTGAACTTCCAGGTCTCCAGAGCCATGAGCCAGATAAAGTTCCCCTGTTTATCATTTGCCCAGCAGTTTGTGGTATTCTGTGAGAGTACAGAAAATGGCCTAAGACAAGGACCCACTCTGATAAGCACAGCGGGTATGATCAAATGGAGAATGAAGTGAAGTGACTCCCAGGAATAAGCAATATCAGAACCGAATCTTAGAAGCAGAGTAAGATTTCATATGGCTAGGAAAAGAGATGTTTTAGGAAGGAAGAAGTAAAAAAATGTGGTGGCATATAAACTCAGGGTTTTCTTTTCAGGGACACTGAATGAATCCCCAATATGGGGTCTGGAGTAGAATGGATGTGGGTATCCTGGTAAATGAAACTGGAAATTAAAGAGGGCAGAACTCTAAGAAGATAGGGACAGTCTGGTCATGGAAACGACTTAAAGGTCATGGAATTTACAGAGGCTTAGATGCCACGTGTGCTGGTGTAACAATGAAACGACAGATTTTGAAGTCATGGAGCATACTGCAGGTGCAAGAGTTTCCTGCCGGCTGTGAAGTGGCTCTGGAGGAGACCGGAGGCAGAATGTGTGCAAAGGTTATCTTCACACGTACACGTGAAGGAAGGACGTCACTCCACACACAGCCATGCCTTCTTTAGGAGCAGACACGATGTTTTAGAAGGGAGAATATACATTAGTAACTCTGGAGCACAGCATGAGGCTAGGAAATCAGAATGGAATCTTGATGGCTTGATGATCTGAGGTGCTACATAGATTCCCAAATGCTAAAACCCAGGGCTCAGTTATTGGTTTCCATAGACATCTCTATTGTCTGATGGACACTTCAGCTTTCTGGCCAAATGATGAGAAAACAAGCAAAGTATGTGTGAAAGAACATGCAATACTGAAGATAGAAAACCCAGAAAAGGAGTTAAAAAGTGGACAAGTGGCTCTGAGGAACATAGAAACTGGATGATATACTGTGGGAAGCTCCTTTCTTAAGTGTTTAATTAGAAATACTTTCATTAAAATATCATTTTAAACTTTTTTCTGGAAATAATCCTTGTAATGGTGGAAGAAATCCCACATCTATTCTCATGAAGATTATTATAAACACCACTAATGACATAGATATCATTGGTTTCCAGCATTTATTTTCTATTAAAATCTGCACTTGAGCTGCTTTACATCTGTTCTTTTGCTGACTACTCACAACAGCTCTAACCTTCATGGTAGCCTTGATTATCCTCATAATACATCTAAGAAATGGACACAGGGCCCCTAGACCACACGGCTAATAAACCGTAGAGAAGGGCAGATCCTACCTATGATGGTTCCGTGTCCAGAGCTGATCCCCCAATTTTCATGTCCTTTCCCAACCCAGAATGTTCTCTCTGTAGGTTTCACATAGCATTAAATGACTACTCAACCTTTGTAGTTGCCCAGATCAAGAATTCTGGAGTAGTACTTGCCTTCCCCTCTCCCCAAACCTCACATGCAATCTGTTAGCCAGTTCTGTCTGATCTATTGAGAAAAGAGCAGCACTTCATGCACCTTTCATTGCTGACACCATGGTCAAAGTCATCATTGGATACTGCAGGAGCCTCCCTGCTGCCAGTTTGTCGACTGCAGTTAGCTCACAGAAGCATCCACAGTGCTCTTTTCAAACTGTAATTCAGACACTGTCATTTCCCAGCTCTAAGCTTCCTAGTCCCGGCACTGGCTTATAAAGCTGTATGTGCACGGCCCTGGGCTACCTCACTGAGTTCAACTCCTGCGACTTCCTCTTGCTCACTGTACTTTGCTTCTTTGCTCTTCATTGACGGCACACTCATGCTCCTACCTCAGGGCCTTTGCATTGCTCTCTGTCTGGAATGTTCTTCTCCAATTATCTGCATGACTTGCTCTATCACTGACTCAGTTTTCTACTCCTGTGTCATTTAATTGGAAAGATTTCCTGGACCACTGAATACAAACGGTTAACTACTGGCTCACGACTCACCTCACTCATTTGCCCCCTACTTCACATGACTATATAGTCCATTGTATCAGAATACAGCTTCCAGAAAAGCAAGACATGTGAGTGCAGAAATTGTTTAAACCAGATGATCTGCGAAAAAAAGTCACCCCACACAGTATAGACTAAAGCAACCTGTTGTGTTTTCTCAGCAAGAGACCATGTGTCACTAACTTTTTATATGAAGATTTTCCAAGTGGGTCCCCTGATACACTGCAGTTTTAGGTCACCTTCTTGAAATACAGGAATCAGAAAAAATGAGTACAGAGGTTTTGTCGTATGAATTAAATAATAAGAGTGATAATACAAATAGAAATAAGATTGAGGATACATATATGCTAGTCATAAACTAAGGTCTACATAAGTGCCCCTCCCATCAGGAAACATTTCCTGGTCCCTACAACATACAGTGTCTTCTGCCCCCTTTGTATTACAGCAGTGCTATGCCCGTATCCAGGGTCATACTATATTTATACACTTTGAAACCTAAAGCCAGTTTTTCATACTATGCATTTTCCATAAACTTTCTTATATGCATGGATTTCAGTTTTTTTGGCATTCCTCTTATTTTGTAATTCCATTTCCCATGGGTTTTTGAAGTCCCTTTAGAAGATACATACACATGTGCTTCTGTGCGTTCCCTAGTCTGGCACATGCATTTCTACAGGAGCCCTTAGGAGAGCAGCTTTGGCTCATACTCAGATCCTGCTGAGGACTGTGGGAAGGTGGGCTCGGCTGTGCCTCTCAAGGGTGTGCACCCCGGGGGTGCATGCATGTTTTCATGGTCGAGCGTGGGCAACCTTGCCTGGTTTGGGGGGCACATTACCAGATGGGCAAGTTCCTCGAACATGTGAAACACTGAAGGGAGGCCAGAGCCCAGTGTTCTGCTGCAGGGCGTGAAGCAGAGAATCTGAAATTCTCAGGGGTGGTGTTGCCTCCCTGCACTCCCCAGTGGGTGAGGCCTGGAAACATGTGTGTTCCAACCACCCGAAAGAAAGCACTTGGTGATGAATCTCAGAGTCAGGCTGAGCACAAAGCCCCCCGTCTGCTGCAAAGTTTGCCTGGTTGGTATCTGGTGCATTTATCCATGACAGCACGCTGAAGTACAAGGACTTCACTTGATATCTGTTTAGGTGCAGAGAGAAGCATGCTTGCAAGGGACCGGCTTCCATTATTGGAGCTGCTTCTTTATTTAGGATTTCAACAAGCTCTGTGTTCTCCGTGAGTTAAATGAAATGCTTCATGTTTTGTGGGCAGTTTAGCTGGACTCTAATTGTTTTGTTTTGTAAAGGAAAAGCACTCCTTTCCTTTCATGGTGGATTAGTTTGATTCGGTGCTATTAGGCAGAGGAACCAGACAGATAACCACACTTTGCTGAGTGATTTTTCTACAATCATTTTTATTTTGGTAGGCCAACGCCAACTCCCAAGCTCCTAACAATAGGAAGTGAAGACATCCACCATTCCTGTCTTTTCCAGACAGCTTGAAAACACGCTGCTACCTCTTCCCAATTATCTTCCCAGCCTTGTTGAGCCTGAGCAAGAGCCGTGAACTGACACTCTCACCATTTGTTTGTATATTTTGAAGGAATAGTCTCAAGTGTTTTCTTTAGGATGTGATTAAGGTAGAACTTACTCTACTGGAAAAAAAGAGAAAGAGAGAGTCCTGAAAAAGTGATTTTTAAATTTTACTCATCAATTATGTAAGAAGTATCTGCTATGAGGCAGGCATTGTTCTAGGTACTGGGATACAACCATGGATAAAGCAGACAACCTGCATATTGTGGGAAGGATAGAGATGAAATGCAGACCTGACATTCAGTATTGCATGTAGTGCTAGTATTACGGGGGAAATAAAGCAGAGAAGGGGAATGGGAGTGCCAGCATTGGGCAGAACAGATTTGTAACCTCAAATAGGTTGACAAGTGATGCACCTAAGGAGAGTGTGACATTTTAGCAAATGCTTGAAAGAGATGAGGGAGGGAGTCACTGAGATATTTGGAAAAAGATTGAGTTTTTTTTTTAGCTAGCGGAAAAATAAGTGACGTGAACCTGCCTGGAATGTTGGATGAATAACAAAGCCACCAGGGTGGCTGGAGCAGAATGGGTGAGGGGAAGAGTGGAAGAAGCTGATGTCAGGATCCACCTGGGAAGGGCTGGCAACTTAGAGAGCCCAGACGCTACAGGGCCGCTAAGTGAGGTTGCCTTTGATCCTAGGGGGAAAGTCAGTGGCGAGCTCTGAGAGCCAAGCATGATCTCACTGAGGTTTGACAAGCGTCGCTCTTGCTGATTGGTTGAGGACAGACTGTGCGGGGGTGAGAGTGAAAGCAAGGATGCTGCCGTGTATGGCCTGCTGTACCGTTGATTCCCATTATGCACACTGAGTTAGCCAAACTTAGCCATCGCGCCCGTGAGAATTATGGGGTTACATTGCTGTGAGCCTTAGTTCACAGTGTTTTCAACAGTTGATCAAACACATAACCAGTTTTATGTGTTTTTCTATTTAAGGACACTTTGATATGTCTTTTGGATTCAATATCATCATAACTAAAGCCTGAACAAGCCTATCCAATGCACATAAGTATTTTCTTTAGTAAACACCCCACAGCCTTCTTGCACTCAGGAATACCAGACTGGCACCTTGGCAGCACTCAATGCCATTGTAAGCGGAGAAATCACCAAAAAAAAAAAAGCACAAAAATGCAAGAAACATGACCCTAAGCAGAACTCTAACAGGAGACTTGTCCACTGCAAGACAGCTGAAACAGGATGGTCCAAAGTCAATTTGTTTGGCCTCAGTTGGCAGTTTGAGCTTGAGGTGACTCAAATGTTCACCACTGGGTACATGTCTGCAAATGACGATGAACGTGACCTAAGCATTCATTTGGGAATTCCAAATATCTCTTAGCAAATGAGAGAATTCTCAAATGCAGAATTGTGAATTATAAGGCAGGACGACAGTATTCTGTTGGGGGAACAGTTCTACCCTTCATTTCTGCATATCCACTGCCAGCTTCTGTCCTGGATGGTTTTCAAAGGTGTTTGTGTGATGAACAGACCTAAGACATAGAAGCGGGACTTTTCTTCTGATCAGAGGCCAGAGTTGTTTTTCTAAACGGAAAAGAGAGGTAATCTTTCCTCTGGGATGATATGTGGACAGGTGTCTACCATCTTGGTGTAAGAGCAGTGGTTTCCTAAACCCATTACACAAGCAGAGTCCATGTCACTTGCCTCTGTGTGACTCCGCTGGATTTGAGTTAAAGGGAAGCCGTGAAAATGTGAGGCTCAATCTGCCTGCTGAGCCATGAGTCATAAAGTTGTTCGTTTCTGAACCATGAGTCTCATGTCTGCTGCTGGCATCTTTTCTTTTTTTTTTTTTTTTTTTTTTTTTTGACAGGCAGAGTAGACAGTGAGAGAGAGAGAGAGAGAGAGAAAGACAGAGAGAAAGGTCTTCCTTTTTCTGTTGGTTCACCCTCCAATGGCCGATGCAGCTGGCGTGCTGCGGCTGGCACACCGCGCTGATCCAATGGCAGGAGCCAGGTGCTTCTCCTGGTCTCCTATGAGGGTGCAGGGCCCAAGCACTTGGGCCATCCTGCACTGCACTCCCTGGCCATAGCAGAGAGCTGGCCTGGAAGAGGAGCAACCGGGACTAGAACCCGGTGTGCCGGTGCCGCAAGGTGGAGAATTAGCCTAATGAGCTGTGGCGCCGGCCACTGCTGCTGGCATCCTTAAAACTGTGGCTAGCATAGCAGGTAGGCTAACATCTCAGGCCCTTCTCAATTTTAAAAAATGTATAATTTTAAAACTTGATTCTTCTGGTATTTTAAAAAGACTTTTACTTCAAGTTGTAGAGCAGATGGATGACTACTGATCCATCCAATAGACAGCATTTCTCACATTTCTTGGTATGTGGTCCAAGCAAAATAATAAAGTGAGAAAGAGAGAGAGAGAGAATGAATACGGGCGTGTGCGCGTGTGAGAGCGCTTGCATTCAGTGGTTCACTCCCCAAATACCTGCAACAGCCAGGGCTGGACCAGGCCAAACACAGGAGCCAGGAATGCCATCTGGACCTCCTACGTGGGTGGTAGGGACTCAGGTACACAACCGGTTTTATGGGCCATCTTCTGCCACCTTTCCAGGTGCATTAGCAGGAAGCTGGGCAGAAAGCAGAGGAGCCAGGACTCTATCCCAATGAGCAGCATACCTGCTGTGCCACAGTGCTCACCTCTCTCCTTTCTCTTCCTATGAAATTGTTGAAAATATCCTTTTACATCAAGCCCTCTATTGTAACATAAAACTTATTTCTCGTGTTTTTGAAGATTTATTTGTTTATTAGAAGGGCAAAGTTACAGGGAGGGAGAGAGAGGCAGAAAAATCTTCCATCTGCTGGTTTACTCCCCAAATGAGCATGTTTAGGCAGGGCTGGGCCAGGATGAAGACGGGACTCAGGAGCTTCCTCCGGGTCTCCCTCGCAGGTGGCAGGGGCCCATGGACCTGGACCAACTTCAGCTGCATTCCTAGGCATGTTAGAAGGGAACTGGATCTGAAGTGGAGCAGCCAAGACTCAAACCAGCACCCACACAGCATGCCAGTGCGGGAGGCTGTGGCTTAACCTGCTGCACCACCACAGCAGCCTTGCCTAACGCGTAAAACTTCACATATCTAATGGCAAGTCAAAATAACATGATTTAAACGCGGTTGCACTTAAAGAAAAGAACAGTATAATTTGAGAAATAACTACCATTTTACATATATGGGAGTTATTTTGACTTGAGATAGCATCTTAACTGACACTAAAACACTGACAGAAATACAGGGTTCCCTTGCTTTTCATGGGAGAGCACTCTTTGTTAGGAATAATTCATATGGATAATGTTCTTAAATTCAAATCTAACAATTTGAGTCCTCTTTAAAAAATGTGTTTTTTTTTTTTTTCAGTAAGACTTCCAACCTTGATTCAGAAAAAAGAATCACTGAGAGTTCTGTATTTTTGACATTATTATCATAACAATACTGGTATTCATGTAAAATAATGAGTCACATAAAAGCGCTTTTTTTTATTTTGAAAAAGTAAATCAGAGATTCTATTATAAAAGAGGCCATCAAAACCCTAAATTTAAAATTATATACTACAAAAGGGTCAAATCTGCTATCAAGATAAGGTTTTCAAGTTGAGAATTAGCCCTCACATCTCAGGTACTGAGCCCTCCTAACAGTGAGCACTAATTTAAAATTTAAAAGAGACAGAAAGGAATGGAAATTCCCACTGATGACTCAGCTGGGCTTGGGTCTGCACTCTGCCTACTAAGTCTTCATTATATCTCTTCTTCCTGATGTCCTATTCTAGTCTGTCAATTGGTGACCGCAAAGACATTTATAGCAAAATACAAAATCCAAAAAGGCTACAAAAAGCGAGCCTAAGCGTCCATTCATTACCCATTGTTAAAGCATGACATCCATCATACTAAATTCTTCTCTTTTAATTTCAGAACTTTCTATTCGCTAGAGTTCCAGTAGTTATTTAAATTAAATATGATATGACAACCATCTTTACTGAATGTACAGAAAAGATCATTAGTCACGTGTGGGTGAATGGTTAATCTGTGTTAAAAACTATTGGTAATTTGAAGCTGCCTATGTAATCTATAGTTCGCAGGAAGGCGCAATGAGAACTTTCGAGACAGGCAGTATTCGTCTGGCTCTGTACCCACCCATAAGTGTGGAATGTCTGGTCTTCTACACGTTTCACCTAATTTTGGGAATCACCTATGCACGCAAGTTTTACCTGCACTTGTGGATTTTGGGATGTCATATGACCCTTTTGTCCAGTTTTCAGGTTTTTGTTTGTTTTGTTTTGTTTTTTTTGTTACATGATCCTAAAGCCTTGGAAACCCTATAAATGCACTTCCTTAACCCAGCTGTTGCTGCTGTTGCCATGGTATAAGACACTATGCCGGACTGTCTTTCTGGCCCTGGGCTGTTTCTGCTGCTGGAGTGGCTCTGCTTACTCACGGCAGGGCCTCCGTTTTATTGCTTTCTCTGGGGCCTTGGAGTCTCCATACAAGTGTGAAGAATACCATATCCATTGTGCTACTCTGTGCAACTGAGAGCAAAGGTTTGTGAACGTGTGCTCTCCAGTTCTTGCACAAGTCTTGAGCAAATATAGTTTTTTCACTAGCTTTGTTCAGTGTCCTGATTTCAGAACAATTCACTGGAGACCGAGCACCAAGAAGCTGAAAGTTGGTCTTCCTCCCTGATAATGAGGACACTGCTATTTAGCAAAGCACCCTCATCCTTCATGGGTAATTCTTCCTCTCGAGGAAGTCAGCAGTCTGCAGGGCACATCATCTTGGTGGTCTATGCTGTCTGTTCTCCAGAACGGTAATAGAGGAGAGTGGTTAAGGGTGTGGATTCTGGACTCAGACTATCGAAGTTGCAGTACCAGCTCCATTACCTACTGCTCCCATGATCTTGGGCAAGTTAGATACATCACTCAGCCTCTTTGTATTCTCCAGTTCTTACATCTGTGAAATGGGATAGCTCTGAGTACAACAAGAGGTAATCTATATACACTCTTAGAATAGTACTTGGAGGGGCTGGCACTGTGGCATAATAGGTTAAGCCTCCACCTGCACACCCGCATCCCATATGGGTGCCAGTTCATGTCCCAGCTGCTCCTCTTCTGATCCAGCTCTCTATTATGGCCTGGGAAAGCAGCAGAAGTTAGCACAAGTTCTTGGGCCCCTATACTCATGTGAGAGACCTGGAAGAAGCTCCTGGCTTTGCATCTGCCCAACTCTAGTCGTTGCGGCCATTTGGGGAGTGCACTAGCGATGGAAGACCTCTGTCTCTCCCTCTCTCTGTCTGTAACTCTACCTCTCAAAAAGTAAATAAATAAAATATTTTAAAAAATAAGAATAATGCTTGGCTATAACATGCTTGATATTAGTCTTTGCTATAAAAGTTACTAAAGTGTTGTTATTTTAATAATAAAGCCACTTTATTAATTGCAAACCATCCTTTAATTTTTTACCTACTTCTGTTGGCCATGTTTCAGATATGTCTGTTTAATTTTTATCTCCTTTATTGACTTTTAAAATCCTTGATTTACTAACCAGCATACTGTCATGGTGTTTCAATTACCTGCAAGCTGAAGTTGTTGGAATCAGTCTAATAGATCAGTCTAAATTGGTAGTGTTTAACTCCCACAATAATATTGATCAAAAATCACCTATAAATGTTACCCAAAGATGCAAGTGGCAGATGTGAAGTGTGAAGCCTTGTTTCCTGCTCCTAAAAACCCCTATTGTTGTTGGTGGAAGAAGGTAGGAGTAATAGCCTTTTTATACCCAGGATCCCAATGGAAGTAGAAATGAATGGTGCGTTCCAGCTCAACACTCATTCTGAAAACAATCCAGCTCACTGCCTCAGTACAAATGAAGTTCCTCTCGGTTTCAACTCTATTACGAGTGAACATCCTGCCTGCCCTCAGAAGGAAACTGGCAGCGGTATTAGGTTCCACATGAAATTTTTACTTCCGGCAACCCTGCCTAGACTTCTGTCCTCCATGGAGCTTCCAGGCAGTCCCCCAAGGAGAGACCGAAGCGAAGCTTTCTGAGTCAGAATTCAGCCAGAGCAAACGCACACACAGGAACCGGAGCTCTGAGTTCGAGTCTGTTGCTGTTGAGGCAGAAGTGATGAGAAGTAGCGAGATCAGATTTTCTTCCCCAGACTTGAGCCTGTGGCACACAGGTATGGATGGGAGTCTGGATTATCTCTTAAAGCAAACCTATTTTTTAATCAGAGGAATACGCTATGATGGAAGGCATTTATGTCTTTCCAAACCAAATACTGCCATATAGAATACGTGTAGTACCTAAATTTTTATAGTTTGGTGAGAACTCTTCCTCTACAGCGATGGCTGAAAGTCACTTAGTGGATCTACAGTTTTAATATCAGCATTCATTCTGTATGTTAAAATGTACAATATTTTAGGTATTAGATAAAATACTCAAACACTTGAAAGTAATTTTGTAGTTATCATAAATATAAATTAAAACTAGTTGCTACTAAGCTAAGAAAAAGAAAGTAGAATCACAGACTTGTAAGGAAATACTGTATAGAAAGGGAAATATTATATAGAATATTAGAATGGATAAGAATCTGAATCAAACAGGGCCAGCTGAGGAAGAATTTCGTATTCTTAAATATGTGTTATCAATGAATACCTCCTAGGTAGAGCTTCTCAGATGCCAGATTCTCTATGCATATCACAGACTCAGAGCACACCAGCTCATAACATGCTGACACATTTCTCCCCCTGGGCAGTAAAACACCTGTTAGGAAACGCCTACATTCAAAACTGCGCTAACAGAGGAGAGATCAAGTGAGTTTGTCTGAAAGGGTGTAGTGTAAGATGATCCAAGAAGGACTGAGGTTCTGGGCTAGTCTATTGAAATGACAGCTAGAATCAGTTGTCTCTTTTTTGTTATAATTATCAATCAGATATGAAGAGGGCGGTGCATGTGTAAGAGTGTGGGATGTGAGCAGGAGTGAGTGCACATGGGTGTGTGTGTGTAAACTGTGTAAAGTGTGATGTGTGTATGTGGATGAGGAAATTTGTAATTAGCAAGATTGTTAAAACTTGATTTTGGGCCGGCGCCGCGGCTCACTAGGCTAATCCTCCACCTTGCGGCGCCGGCACACCGGGTTCTAGTCCCAGTTGGGGCGCCGGATTCTGTCCCGGTTGCCCCTCTTGCAGGCCAGCTCTCTGCTATGGCCTGGGAGTGCAGTGGAGGATGGCCCAAGTGCTTGGGCCCTGCACCTGCATGGGAGACCAGGAGAAGCACCTGGCTCCTGCCATTGGATCAGCGCGGTGTGCCAGCCGCAGCTCGCCAGCTGCGGCGGCCATTGGAGGGTGAACCAACGGCAAAAGGAAGACCTTTCTCTCTGTCTCTCTCTCTCACTGTCCACTCTGCCTGTCCAAAAAAAAAAAAAAAAAAAAAAAACCCACCAAAAAAACCCAAAAAAACAACATTTGATTTTCAGATCATTAAAACTATAGTAGTATAGCATCCTTTTTTTTTTTTTTTTTTTTTTTTTTAGAGATTTATTTACATGAAAGTCAGATTTACAGAGAGAGAAGGAGAGACAGATAGAGAGGTCTTTCATCAGCTTGTTCACTCCCCAGGTGGCTGCGACAGCCAGGTCAGAGCCAGGTCAGGTCAAACCCAGGAACCAGGAGCTTCATCCCAGTCTCCCACGTGGGTGGCAGGGGCCCAAACACTTGGGCCATCTCCTGCTGCTTTTCCTAAGCCATTAGTAGGAAGCTGGATCAAAGTGGAGCAGTTGGGACAGGAGCCAGTGCCCGCATGGATGCGGGCTTCACAGGCAACAACCTGACCTGCCACACTTCCCAGTGTCACATTTGACCTCTTTCTACTTGATTATTGTGCATAACCCTCACCGGGGCTCCTGCTGAACTAGGGTCTTGGTACTTGTTTACTTAGGGGAGCATTCAGCCCTTCACTGTAATGTTAATTCAATATGTTACCTCAAAAACTACAAAAGGAAGGAAGGAAGAAAGGGAGAGGGGGCAATGCTGGATGGAGGAATATCATTATATTCTTAGCACTGTATCCATAAACTACATTAAATCTCTTCTTTTTCTATCAATATCACATTAACATGAAAAAAGTCAGAGAAAAAAACTAAAAAAAATCCCTCTCAATTCTGTTCAATAGCACTGTACCTCAGCATTTCCATGGCATAATCTCACCCTGCATATCCTTTGTTTTGTGTGATAAAGGCACTTACGTGTCAATAAACAGGCTACATTTACTGTAATAAGTCAGGCAGAGTCGTCTATAATAGTTATGCGCTACCACAGTGATTTCACAAAAATGGTAACTAGGTTAGTTAATGCAAATTGCAAAACACATTTTAGGAGATCTTCTTATCCTTCAATCTTCACACTTCATGGTATTTGTCATTTTTAATGTCTCTATAGACTGTGGAATATAGTTAAAGATGAAAACATTAATTTCTTTCATGGAAAATGAATTTAAATTGTCCCCACATAGTTCAAAGGGATATGTTTATTCCTTCTAATACAGAACAAAGAAGAGAAATATTTCATGAGAGTGACTACTGACTCATATAAATAATTTTTTCTCAAAGAGTTGATTCGTAGAGTCAATTATTTTTATTATAAATTTGATATTTTAATAAAATTGTTGATGTTTTAAATGTTCATGGATGCACTGTGTTTTTATGATACATTCTGTTTACCTTCTGAGTAACATTTTAAAAATATGAAGATCTATTTCAATGTCTGTAGGGTGTTGCTTTTAAGAGAAAACTCATTTTTGAATATGGATATTATGCTAATAAATGTGTTTCTCAAAATTTTCTAAATATTTTTTGAACTTTGACAGTGTGTATTTCATTGTAATGACTTTTCTGATTGTAAATCTAGAGTTATGCTATTAGTCAGCTGGCACATGACGAATTGATATTCACCAAAAGGTCATTAATATTTGTAAGAAATTCATGGTGATGAGCATGTGACATAATGAGGGCCTTAAATCCATTTATCCTGCCTAACATTTTCCAAATGAGATTTTAGCATTTCATTTTAGTGAATCAAGAAGAATTAAAAGAATAATCTTTCTTTTGTGGGCTTCAAATAACATTCAGATTAAACACAATATCATTAGAAGGAATTACATATTATTCCTGGGAATAAAGAAAGCAAGCATATAACCTGGATCTTACGGATTTTTTTCTGTATAATTTTTTCTAATTTTGAAAAATTATCAATTTCTATTTTTTAAAGATTTATTTATTATTTATTTGAGAAGCAGAGTTACAGAACAAGAGAGGGAAAGACAGAAGTCTTCCATCTCTGGCTCACTCTCCAAATGGCCCCAACAGCCAGAGCTAGGCAGATATGAACCCAGGAGCCAGTAGCTTCTTCCAGGTCTCCCACGCGGGTACAGGGGTCCAAGAACTTGGACCATCTTCCACTGTTTTCTGGCCATAAGCAGAGAGCTGGATCAGAAGAAGAGCAACTGGAACTTGGAGCAGTGCTCACATGGGATGCCGGTGCTGCAGGCAGAGGCTTAGCCTACTACTGCCATAACACCGGCCCCTTTTATCACTTTTCAAAAGAAAATGAGAGGGGCCAGAACTGTGGCTTAGTGGGTTAAGCTGCCGTCTGCAGTATTACCATCCCATATGGTTCGAGTCCTGGCTGCCCCACTTCCAATCCAGCTCCCTGCTAATGTGCCTGGGAAAGCAGTAGAAGATGGCCCAAGTGTTTGGGCCCTTGTACTCATGTGGGAGACCCAAAAGAAGCTACTGGTTCCGAGCTTCTGCCTGACCCAGCCCGGCTGTTGTGGCCATTTGGGGAGTGAACCAGTGAATGGAAGACCTGTCTCCCTCTCCCTCTTTGTAACTCTACCTTTCAAATAAATTAACGACAACAACAACAATAACAACAACAACGACAAAAGGGAAGGAAGGAAGGAAGGAAACTAGAGTTTCCAAACTGTGTGTCTGCTGGTTGGAGATCTTCTATGTCTACCATAATTTCTTGAATGTTACTTTAGAAAAATGTGTTGAGGAATATATGAAGTGAGGTAAATTCATAAAGTGGTATAACTGCCCAAAAAATGGAAGAGCAACACGACCCAGCATTTTCTGTTTCTGATCTGTGAGATTAATGAGAGTACTTCATGTTTCTGTATTATATTAGCTTGTTTTTGAGATGAGATTTGGCATAATATTTATTATGGCTCATGCAATTTTCTTATCACGTTTTATGAGGGTCTTAAAATGTGAGCAATTACAAAGATGTCCATTCCTCTGGACCCTGGAACTCCCTGAGTCTCAGCTCACGTTCCGCAATGTTTCTCTGCAGTGTAGCTGTGAAGCATGGCTAAGGTCAAAAGGTGGATTTCAGCCCAGGCCTGTGGAGCACAGGTTTTCTTCTGAGTGATGTGTGCAGTGACTTATCAGCAGTGACAAAGGAGGAATGGGTCTGAAGTTCTCATAAGTTCACTGTAGCTTTTAGCAAGTTTATTTTGGGTCAAAGCATGTGTGTTTATTATGTTCCCTGGTGTTGGGTAGTGGGTTTCATGTTAAAAAATCTCAGGGACAGCATCCATTAGGAGAACCTATTTAAATTCCTGATTACTGGAAAGGAAGTATGCAATATTCACTTATTCACTGACACTGGGGCAGTGGAATTTTCAATTGGCTCCTTATCGTCTTCAAACAATTTCTTATTGCATTTTTCTTCATAGGCTTTTGAATTCTATATGCCTATTTGGTAATCCTACATTTTTCTGGCCTTTTAAAGCATCCATTTATATGCATTTATTCTATTTTTATTCTCTTGTATCTATTGTTTTATCAGGCAGTTTCAATATTCTGGTACTACATAAGCTTTTTCCCCTTACTCAGGCAGTGTAGTCTGTAATAATAGCAATCAAGGCAGTTCATTCTGACAAATGTGTGTCAGAAAAAGCCTGCTGTGACTTTGAAATATTGAAAGTGACTGATAACATAATGTGTGAAGCAGAATAAATGCATACAAATGGAAGTTTTAGCTGAGCAGTCAAAGTATGAACTAAATACAGTGTCAGAGCTCGGCCCGGAAAGCTCTCGGTGCCAGTGGTTACAATGGCAAATTACTAAATGCACTTTGCAAAGTGTTTTATGAATAAAGCAGAGGCCAGAGCTTTATCATGTCGCTTTGTGCTTGGGCTTCCGCGGGAAGTACAATGAAGCGATGCTCCTTTAAAAACTTTCTGGTATGGAAACGCACGTACTGTTTAAGAGGAAGATAAAGGCAGTCAAAGCAGTTAGGAGCTAGGCTGGGAGAGGACATGAGCACTAAATACAGAGCATGCAAGGTTGGTGACTGGACAGAGAGGTACTGGCCTACAGCAAATCCACTGACACTAGTCCACTTTTTTCTTGGTTTCACCGTCCTCCGTTTCAGGTACCTGGGGTCAACCATGTTGGGACATATTAAATGGAAAATTCCTGAAATATTGCGTGACTAAATCTTGCCCTGTCCTGCTCCATCCTGCTCAGGACATGAAGCATTCCTTTGTCCAGGATATCCTTGATATATATCCATTAGTCACGCAATGGTTGGCTTGGTTTTTAGATGGACTGTCATGGTATCATAGTGCTTGTGTTCAAGCAGCCCATATTCAAAAAAAATTATTAACATAAAGAAAACAGATTTTATGTGTTTCACAGATAAAATTCTAAGAAGATAACCATAATGCCCTCCCCTCCTTTCTCAATCCCCTTCCTTCCTTCCTTCTTTTTTTTTTCTTTAATGCTTGCAAATACAAAATTAGTAATGACACCAAAGTTTAAGAGTAGTGATGCAGGGCCAGCGCTATGGCATAGTGGGTAAAGCCGCTCCCTGCAGTGTCGGCATCCCATATGGGCACCAGTTCGTGTCCTGGCTGCTCCACTTCTTTTTTTTTTTTTTTTTTTTTTGACAGGCAGAGTGGACAGTGAGAGAGAGAGACAGAGAGGAAGGTCTTCCTTTGCCGTTGGTTCACCCTCCAATGGCTGCCGCGGCCGGCGCGCTGCGGCCGGCGCACCGCGCTGATCCGATGGCAGGAGCCAGGAGCCAGGTGCTTTTCCTGGTCTCCCATGGGGTGCAGGGCCCAGCTGCTCCACTTCTGATCCAGCTCTCTGCTGTGGCCTGGGAAATCAGTAGAGGATGGCCCAAGTGCTTGGGCCCCTGCAGCCACATGGGAGACTCGGAAAATCTCCTGGCTTCAGATCAGCCTAGCTCAGGCCATTGTCGCCATTTGGGGAGTGAACCAGAAGAGTGAAGACCTCTCTTTTTCTTTGCCTCTGCCTTTCAAATAGATAAATTTCTCTTTCTCTCTCTTTAAAAAAAAAAAAAAAAGAGTAATGACACACTGGAGACACCCAGGCATCAAACAGAAAATCATGGGTTAATCCTGAAACTATGTGGTAATATTATAGGCCGTATGGGAAACACATGGTACATATAGGGGTTGGTACAATGGGCAGCTCAGGCATGCACTCCAGAAGAAGAGTGGCTACTGTATTATGAAACACCCAGGAAAGAAGAGCAAAACTTTGGCAATTTGCAAAAAGCCTGTCCTTATTTTTGAAAAGCTTACTGACATTTAGAGTGGAAAGCTTTGAAGAAAGGGATAATCAAAATAAATCCTTCTAATATTTGAACATTGCATCGATGGCAAACAGAGTTTTCACATGCTTGAGACCCACTGACTTTATATTTCTTGCTAACTCCTGCTTGTCCAAATGGAGAGCTCCTAATAAAATCAGATATACTGACTACAAATAGATTCCAGCCGGGATTGGACTTTTATCTGGGAGAGGTACTGCATATATATTTTTTTATACATTAAAAGTAGATTGTTTAGAGAAAGATGGGCTAAACAATCTAACTAATGTGCAGAAATCTCTTTCCTCCTCTCCATTTCCCTCTTCCTCCTACTCTTCCTCGCCCGGTTCTTTTTCTTGACTAACCGACTATATTTAGAAGGCAGCTTGTTCTTCCTCAGCATGTCAAGGCTGGGGATAGTTAAGAGGGTTTGTGAGTATTCTGCTGACAATTTCACACATACAAAATAGAACACTTCTGGGCAGCGTTATAAATATAGGTATTCTAGAACACGCCTCAGTCCATGTTCTTTTTAGAAGTGGAAATGAATTTAGTGTTCCTGGGTCTCAGAGTTCAAGAGGACAGGCCTGAGATACACTCGAGTTGGCAGGTGCCTTAGGAGATGTTGCCAAATGTATTAACTAATAAAAATGGAATTTGCCTTCTCTGCCATTATAAATGGGATCTCCAGGAGCCTAAACACTGAGTGGAAATGCGACCACATGGGGGAGGCTCAGAGATTCTAACAAACTGTTAAGTTGCTTTCCATTGTTCCTTCATCTCTAAAGTTAATACCCCCTCCCCCATCCACTTTTATTTCATTTTAGGTCACTAGCATCTCTCATCTGGATAACTGCAATCAATTTCTGATTGGCCTCTGAAAACTGCTACAGCCGTACTCTCAGATAATCAATAATTAACACTACAGTCAGAACAAATTTTATAAATTGTAGCTTTTTATATCTGGACATCTGGTCTCCCTTACAAACCTCGGGTAGCTTCCGAACACCTTCAAGTTCAACTCTGAACTCTGGCCAGGCTTCTCAGGTCCTTGTGAATGAGGTCCACAGGTCCTCCGTAAACTTCCGTAGTTCTCCAGGCTCATCTTGCTGCCACTTTCTCATTCAGACTCTGTCACACATGATGTCTTTCTCTGCTGTTCCTTCTACTTAGAATTGACTTCTTTTGTGGTTGGTGTTTGGCACAGGGTTAAAATACTGCTTGGGACGTCCACTTCCCATAGTGGAGGGTCTGGAAGTCCTGGCCCACACCCTTTAGTAGCCTCTGCTAATAGGAACCCTGTGAGATAGAGCTGATAACTGAAGTATTGTGTCCCTGCACCCATGTGGAACACCCTGATGGAGTTTCAGAATCCTGGCTTTGGCCTGGCGCAGCCCTAGCTGTTAGGAGCTTTTGCAGAGTAAAGCAGTGGGAGGAAGAGCTCTGTCTATCACAGTCTCTCTTTCTTTGCCTTTCAAATAAAATGAACACCCATAAATCTTAAAAAACTTACTTCATCATCTGTGTTATGTTGTTAGGGCTACCATAATGAAATAGTGCTATGTGTGTTAGACAAGAGATGGCTCTTTTCTCATTGTTTTGGACATCAAAAGTTCAAGATCTAAATGCTGGCAGGGTTAGCCAGAGGCCTGTGTTTTGGACATGTGGATGATTCTGTTCCCCCGTGTCTCCACATGGTCTCCCTTGGCATTCATCCTTGTTCTAGTCTTCCCATGAAGACAGTCATATTGAATAGGGCATTCCCATTTACTTTAGCTAACTTTGATTATCTTTTTAAAGTCTGTCTCCAAAACCAGTCACATGCTAAGGGACCAGGGCTTAGGAGTTCAACCATGGCATCCAATAATGGCAATCAACTTCAGGTGTTCTGTAAACTTTCTTGTCAGTATCGGTTCCCCGGGAAGGCTTCCTGGTACTCGAGTTGTCTGTGGCTTTTGTGGCTTCTGAGAACACTCACCACACTGGGCAGTAATAGCGCATTCATTTGTTTCTCTTTCCTCCCAGACAGTAAGCCTTTTGGAGGCTAGAATTTTATATATATAGTTCACAATTGTAAATTCACTGCCTACTGTATTCAGTGGAATGGAGTAGGTGGTTAACAAACACTAGTTAAATGGGAGGAGGCACTCATTGATAGTTTGTGTTTTGTTTCTTCTCTTTTCAAACCAACTTACACTAATGTGAAATACACTGAGTATAATTTGTGGCTGAGTTCACTGGTTTCGGCGCACATTTCCCTTTTAGGTTGATCCCAACATTTTCAGTGCATTTTTAAGGATCTTTTTCTTGGTTGTTTTGTAATAAACTGCATCAAAATAGTCATACAAATGGGAATACCAAGGTGATGTAAGGTCCCACAGTAAATGCATTGCTTATCAGCAACTGTGTGGATTTCCAAAGTGTGAAAACACAGAGGGAAGGGAAGCTTAAAGGTTCACAGATGCTCTTTACCAGGTGTTTCCTTGCGGAGCCTACGTAAGCTCCACCAAGTGACAGTATTCTTTGGAACTCTTCCTGTGCAATGTGGCAGTTCTGAATCTTAAATCCTGTGTTATCAAAAGCACAACTCCTTTGTGCTGCTTGGAGAGCTGGTTGTGGACCCAAGGTTGTCTTTGGTGGAAAAAGAAGTGGAACATTGTCACCTGTGGGAATGCATCCATTGGTTGTCTACCGTGTGAGTTCTGATAGATTTTCAACGTTGGCACAAGATGCAAGAAAGTCTGAAGGTGGTGTGCAGTGGCTCATTATTTCAATCTTTCCTAAAGGGATTTCTCCCCCCCCCCTTTTTTTTGTGAGATCAGGTGGAATCTGTCTCCTAGCGGTAGCCAGTTTTCAGAGAAATGATTTTATAGATGGTGGTCACCTCCACATCTGAATAAGACTGAATCTGTCATTTTGCATTCAGACAGCTGGCTCCACTAACCTTTGTCTCATAATGGATTTTTTTTTTGCTGGTATGTATATAAAAGGTTTCCAGGGACAACTTCTTTTAAAGCTTTCAGTTTGTTACCTTTTTTATTTTAATCAATGATAACTCAGAAAAGCTTTGCTTGAAGATTTTTTTTAAAGCTTCTCTTTGAATAGCCTACTTTTCTCATTTATTTTTTACATTTTTCTACATGCACTGAAGGTCAAAAAAGTTCTTAGATTTAAGTAGGACATAGAATTCTGCATAAACCATCCCAAAGGACTTGTCTTTTTAATATAAGGAATCCAGGCAGAGTGAGCAGCATTGGCTCTTATGTTTCACACACCAAGCACTAAGTTGTGTGAAAAGGAAGACAGAAACTCTTGTATCACAAGTTGTTCACCCATTACTTTGTCAAGGATTTATTTTATTTCTTTAAAGGCAGAGTCTCACACAAAGATATCTTCCATCCACTGGTTTACTCCTCAAAAGGCTGCAGTGGCTAGGACTGGTCCAGGCCAAAGCCAGGAGCCTGGAACTCCATTCAGGTTTCCATGGAGGTGAAAGGGGCCCAAGCACTTGGGTCATCTTTTGCTTTCCCTGACATGTTAGCAGGGAGCTGCATTAGAAGTAGAAGGGCCAGCACTGTGACACAGCAGGTAAAGCTGCCGCCTGCAGTGCCAGAATCCCATATGGTCATGGGTTTGAGTTCCAGGTGTTCTACTTCTGATCCAGCTCTCTGCTATGACCTGGAAAAGCAGTAGAAGATGGCCCAAATACTTGGGGCCTTGTACCTACTTGGGAGAAGCTTCTGGCTTCATATCAGCCCAACTGCAGCCAGCTGTTGTGGCCATTTGGGGAGTGAACCAGCAGATGGAAGACTCTCTCTCTCTCTGCCTCTCTGTAACTCTGCCTTTCAAATAAATAAATAAATAAATAAATAAATAAATAAATAAAAGAATTAGGGCAGCCAGGACTTGAACAGGTGCTTATATGGGATGCCAATGTTGCAGGCAGCAGCTTAACCCATTGAGCCACAATACCAGCCCCTAACCCATATATCTTTTTTTTTTTTGTCCCTTTTCCCTGTCTTCATTTCTCCATAATAATTTTGAGGCATATGCAATTCAAGACTTAGATTTCACAAAGAAAAAAGCATTTGGGGAGTTAACAGAGGTTGCTCAGTTTTTATCTTGTCAACTGAAGGATATTTTAAAAATCTGCTTATTTACTAAATGAATGGATATTTACTTCTCCAAATATACACATAATATCATCTCAGAAGACCTGATCGTTCTTTGCTGAGTTCATTTCATTAACATCTGGTGACATTGTCCTTTTTTTCTTTCATTACACAATGGACTGCTGAACATCTGCTCAGGGCTGGTATCTGCTCCTAGAAAGGCATTGGAATTTGGCAATAAAAAATGCTTGGGTTTCACTTCTCAGCAGATTATTTAAAAGGGAGTTGTGAAGGAGCTAGCAGAGGAAGTGTGAGTGCAGGGCTCAAAGCCCTGAGGCGGAAGTAGGCAACAAGAGAAGCCCAGTGCCCTGGAATGCAGGGAAAAGAAAGTCCCCGATGAGAGATGGAGGTGGGGAGTGGCTGGACGAGAAGAACCTCTCCAGGAACCTTAGTTTCTCTTCTGGGTTTCTTTTTATCTTCATAGTGCCCTGTTTAAGAGTTACATATCTATTACATATCTATTTCAAGTCTGCACATCTTAAAGATTTGAAGATTTGGATCCCTGCACCCATGTGGAAGACCCTGATGGAGTTTCAGAATCCTGGTTTTGGCCTGGTGCAGCCCTAGCTGTTAGGAGCTTTTGCAGAGTAAAGCAGTGGGAGGAAAAGCTCTGTCTATCACAGTCTATCACTAGGATTTTTGGGTTCTAAATGTTTGGGTTGCGCCAAAGTATGAAAAGCCTGATAGTGAGGAAACTGGGATTTTTCTGTAACCTGAACCCTGCCAGGGTGGGACTCTATGACTCTGGCCTACTCATCTCTCCTCTCAAGAACTTTCACTTCCTCACTGTGAACTGGATAAAGATGGTTTTGAAACAGATGGAAGACTATCAGTATCCTACTTTTAAGAGTCTATGCTTCTGTGAGTGTAAGGTAACAAGGAACCTATAGTCTGGTGTGATGCAGGGAAATACACACACACACACACACATACACATATACATACACATACACAGACACATACACACACACACACACACACATACACACATACACATACCATAGTCTTATATGAGAACTGTTTCCCTTTGTTAAGCAAAAAAGCTTTCTTTTTCATTCTGTCTTTACCCTTCATGGAGAGCAGACATTAGTGACTATCAGAGAAAAAGTTATGCTCAAGGAATTATTATGTTAATGCAAAATATATGGACAGTTACTGGAATAAGTACAACAGCCAAACAGAGGGTAGATTTTGGAAGACCACAACCCAATGCATCACTTAATATAATTTTGTTTGGTGCCTACGGGCAGAGCACCGTTTGAGAAACTAGATCAGTTATAGAGAAATCATTGGGAAACAGCAAGGATTCTAAAGAGGCAAAAAGAATAATAATAGCCACAGAAAGTTTTGGTAAATAATGTGATATGGCCAATATGACCATTATGAAAAGTGTTTTTGATTGCTGAAGATGACCATATTGTTGATAAGTAGGAGAAATTAAATAACTAGAATAGGAGAATATGTCCAAAAAGAAGTTAGATTATAACTTCAATATGCTGTACAATTTAGGTTTATTCTATACTGAAATATTTTTTCCCTTATGTACTCTAAGCTTTATTTCTTAATTTGTAAACAAGGTATCACATACTTTTCTTTTTTTAAATGATTTTATTTATTTATTTGAGAGATAGAGCTAGAGAGAGGGAGAGACAGAGAGAAAGTTCTTGCATCCACAGGCTTGCTCTCCAAATGGCCACAATGGCTGGAGACAGGCTAATCTGAAGCCAGAAGCCAGGAGCCTCTTCTGGTTCTCCCATGTGGATGTGGGGGCCCAAGTATTTGGGATATCTTCCTCTGCTTTCCCAGGCTACAAGCAGAGAGCTGAATCAGAAGAGGTGCAGCCAGGATATAAACCAGCGCCCACATGGGATGCCGGCCACAGGCGGAGGCCTAACCTACCACGCCAGAGCACTGGCCCTGATACTTTTTCTCTTAGTGATGTTTTGCAAGAATTAAATGAAATGATAAAGAGTGGGTGTAATCTGTACAGGACCAAATAAGGAAATAAAGAAAAAGTTTAAAAATGGGGAAGGAGGCTGGTGCCGTGGCTCACTTGGTTAATCCTCCGCCTGTGGTGCTGGCATCCCATATGGGCGCAGGGTTCTAGTCCTGGTTGCTCCTCTTCCAGTCCAGCTCTCTGCTGTGGCCCAGGAAGGCAGTGGAGGAAGGCCCAGGTGCTTGGTCCCTGCACCTGCATGGGAGACCAGGAGGAAGCACCTGGCTCCTGGCTTCGGATCAGAGCAGTGCCGGCTGTGGCGGCCATTTGGGGGGTGTGCCAATGGAAGGAAGACCTTTCTCTCTGTCTCTCTCTCACTCTCTCACTGTTTGTAAATCTACCTGTCAAATTACAAAAAAAAAAATGGGGAAGAGAGAGAGGGCAAGGAACAAGATGCAAAGGCCAGAGTAAGAATAGTGAGGAGCAGGGAAGTCAACCATTGTCTTAGAAAAATGGTTCTTGCGGTGTGAACTCTCAACCAGCAGCATCAGCATCACTGGAACATTTTAGAAATCAAAAGTACGTGTACCAACTGCATCAAAAACTTGGAGGCTGGAGCCCAGGAATCTGTGCTTTAAGGGGCCACCCAGACGCTCCTGATGCTGGCTGGGAGGCTGAGACCCACTGTGTGGGAGTAAGAAACCACAGCCTCACTGAAGCAGTCCAGAGCCACTGTGCCTCTCCTCATTTATGAAACAGCCATCGAGCACTGCTCAGTCAGTGCTCCGTGTGCTGCGACCACAGGGATTTCAGAGGCTGCTGTTGCTACGCATTAAGCACTCTTCTAGTCGCTTCTTTCCCCATTCTCCTGACACCAGTTCTTGGCATTTAGTTCTCTTTCCTCTGTACATATTTTCCCTCTGTCCTTTGGTATTAACTAGTCCTATATCTGTATCTCTCGCATAACACTGAGCTTCCCGTCTTGTACTTTCAGCAGTTTTCAAGAGACTTCTTGATGTCACCACAAACCCAATGTGTGCAAGCCGAACCCTGCGCTTCCTCTGTGTGCTGGCGCCTTTCGTGTGTTCCTATCACCATTTCCCAGGAGACTATAAGGTAGAGCCCCATTTTCTATTTTCTTTTTTTTTTTTTTTTTTTTTTTTCTGACAGGCAGAGTGGACAGTGAGAGAGAGAGACAGAGAGAAAGGTCTTCCTTTGCCATTGGTTCACCCTCCAATGGCCGCCGCGGTCGGCGCGCTGCGGCCGGCGCACCGCGCTGATCCGATGGCAGGAGCCAGGAGCCAGGTGCTTTTCCTGGTCTCCCATGGGGTGCAGGGCCCAAGCACCTGGGCCATCCTCCACTGCACTCCCTGGCCACAGCAGAGGGCTGGCCTGGAAGAGGGGCAACCGGGACAGAATCCGGCGCCCCGACCGGGACTAGAACCCGGTGTGCCGGCGCCGCTAGGCGGAGGATTAGCCTAGTGAGCCGCGGCGCCGGCCCCCATTTTCTATTTTCATACTTTCACCAGTACAAGTAGTTAAGGGCATGCCTTCCAGAGTCAGAGTCCTCTGGGTTCAAATCCCAGCTCAACCACTGATTAGAGTAACTTGAGCAGTTGCCATATGTGTCACTTTCCTTTTCTTGAAAAATGGGATGATAATAGTACTTCACTTGGGGCAAAATGACTAATAAAAGAGTCCATGGTAAAACTCTAGAATGGCTGGCACATAATACATGTGTCATAGTTAATAGCTATTTTATCATGGGTGTGGTCCTTTTGCTTTGTTCCTTATCGTCTGTAAAATCTGTTAATTCTTTCCTTAGATTTGATGTAGAGAGTATTAGAGTTGACTTTCCAATGCGTCTTTCCTCCTTTAGATGGATGGCCTAAGCCATCACATCTGTTCTCCTGGGGTAACCAATGATCTCAAATGAACCAATGAAGGTGAAGGGACAGCGTTATATTCATGCTTGAGGGGAGAAGTTTCTCACTCTCTCCCCTTGAATAAGTCAAGGGGGCACGTGGTCTCTGTGGTTGCTGTTAGTATCCTTCTATTCCAGGAGGCAGCCTCTGGACAGTCCTGTTTCACTTATTAGGGATGCATGAGTAAAGAGGCTGCAAGAAGAATATTGTCTGGTTGAGCACTTGAATTGATCCACCATTGAGCCCATTCTGGTCCTTTATATCTTGCTGTGTGCAGCACATTTCTTTACTTGTGACAATTTGATCCAACCTTTCCTTTCTTCCAGTCAAAGCTAGAACCAAGCCATCTGCCATTCTCATTACAAGAGTGGGAACTTTATAAAAGGTGGCTGCATTTTTCTGTTTCTAATCTCCTCCCATCCACTTTGTAATGTGTATTTCCTAGTATGCAGGCACCACATTCTGATGACTACTGAAGTAGTCTCTAAAATCATCAAGCTCAAATGCCTGCATAAGTCTTTCCTAATGCAGTCCCTTAGGAAAGTCTTTCCTAACACAGCCCCTGTATCTATCAAACTGTCATTTCTAGTATCTTGCTTTCTCGTAAATGTCACCTTTACATAACTTAGAAGAGTCTTTCTTAAAAAGATCTCACGTTTACCAAACACAAGGTGAAAATCTTAATTCTCCCTGGTTCTTAACCCACTCAGCTAATGGTGCTACTATTCGGTTATTTGGTCAGAATAAAAGAGAACTTTTGCTCACTACATCCAAACCATCTGTTACTCTTACCAGTTTGATAGCTGCAAGAGGCTAGAACCTGTCACTTTTCACCATCTCAGCTATACACCGTAGGCCAAGCCATTATCATCTCTTTCGTGGACTGCTTATGAGCTTCCTAACTTATCTTCCTGCATTTATTTTTGCTCACAGCTTCCCTTCTTCCAATCATATTTTTTTCCTCTATGTCAACAGCCAGAGGAAATAAATCCATGTCATTTCAAAATGTCCAATCCCTGCCTTTGTTATGACAATTCTCAATTCTTTACTCTGTTGGAGTCGTCTGGGCCCAACTAATGCTTTAATAATCTCTGTTCATATCATTCTCTTGTTTGTTCCTTTTCTTGGGGCCTTATCAACATCCTTGCCATTCCTTAAATGCTCCAGGCTGTTCCCACAGCAGGACTTTAACATCCATGGTTTCCTATGCATCGAATACTCTTCCCCCAAGTTTTCTATTCAAGATAACAAGTTGCCCCCTCTGAAAGATACTCTGTGCCCCACCCCTACAATATAACGTGCATTCCATTATATTTTTTCTCCAAGGCACAATTTCCATTATGAATTTGTTTTCTTATTTATTGTGTGTTTTCTCCTCTAACTTTTTATTATAATGTAAATTCCAGGGAAGCAGAACTTAATAAATCTTGCTCACTCTTTTATCTCTATAAAAGCAAAACAGTATCAAACACCAAGAAGTTGCTCAATAAATGTTTATTTATAATGAGTAAACATGAATTCTAATCTCTACTAAGTTTTCTGCCTTGGCAATTACAGTGAAGATAGGATCGTCTTTTATTCTATCAAATATAACTTAACAAAAAGGTACTGAATGCCTATTAGGTATATATCATCTATTTATTAGGGAAGAAAAAAAACCAGAAGGTAATAAGTCAGGTTTTGTCATTTTTTGCAAACTAAGATTGACAAGATATTTGAAATGTCCAATAAGAATACAAGTAGTGACTAATAAACCAAATAGTGATATCTGTGGTAAAGAGAAGCTAAAATATACAAACACCAGGAAGGGTTGATTAGACCTGGCTTTGCCAAGGAAGGATTATGCTGAGGGGAAGTCATGAGCTGATGCCCACAGAATGCATGCGATGTGATTAGGGTTGAGGGAAAGGCATGACCACATTCCCAGGAGACAGGAGATCTGAGATGCTCAGAGAATCAATCTGGCTAGAAACCGTGGAATAGAAAGGAGAGGAAAGCAAAAAGGGGACATTAGAAAGCCATTTTTTGCCTTGACCACTTGCTCTTTATCTCTATGCCTCGTCCATGGGCTGTGTGTGACTGGCTGGCTTTATTTCAATGGAGAGTTTCTGCAAGTCTATATTCATCAATCGTGCCTTTCCTTCCAAGCCTCACCTACACATTGTCATTTATCTGTCATATTCCCTATGATTCCCTGTACGGATGCACCATCCTCCAGGGCCTTACTGCCAGCCTAGGCCAAGGTTAGCATTGTTTTTTTCCGCTTTTATGCTATTGACCTCCTCATCTCCCAGCCTGCAAGGCTAAGGATTTCCTAATCACTTGATTTCCATTTCTCCCGGTATCCATGTCCAGGCAATGGCTAATGCACCTTCACAGTACCTCTCCCTCCCTTCCATTTATACTGCCTTCACTTCAGTTCAGACCTTGGGCTTTTCCCAGGTCATTCATTCATTGACCCAACTAATACTTCTCAGATGCCTACTATGTGGTAGACTTTCTTCTAAGAGCTAGGGATACATCCCTAACGAAGCAAACAAAACCCCATACTCTCTTGGAGTTTATGTTCTAGATACAGTATGATCTCCCAGTTTTTTTTTCAGCTCTCTTCCAGTAAATTTCTCTTTTATTTTATTGCACACATTCAATCCAGAAGCTCAGTAAGCATACTTTGGTCAGTCCTTATTAAAGTCTTCAAGATTCCTCATATCCTAGATTGAGAAAGTTTTGCCTATTAGGTGCTCAGAGTTGCAGTCTGTCCTCCTCAATTTTAATAAAGGATTCAGGGCTCCTTAAGATAATATATTCTAGTGGGGAGGTAATTTGGCAAATTTTTGTAATTGCTAAAAAATACAGAAAGGAAGAAATCCATACTGGTGAAATTCATGTTGATTAGCCCAAAGAATATGAGAGTTATTAGAAGGACCAGGCTAACAGGGATCTTAGTTCATTAACAGAAAAGAAACAGAGTGTTTTGAGAAATCATCGGAACAAAAAATGTTATCACCAAAAACATCATGGAAAACCTTAATAGAAACCTCATCAGAAAAACCTTATCAGAACAGGAAGCATCATTTTTTAGGCTGCTGGCTCTTCCCCATCCTGTCACATTGTCCCTGTCCTCAAGGAAAACTGATAAGAATATTATTCAGGTACAATTTATAGATACATTTTCTAAGGTACATAATGTATGAAATATCTTGAATTTCAATGGTTACTATCATTTCAAACATAAACAGTTTTATAAAGTGATGGTGGTGGAATGAACTGTAAGAAAAAAGTGAATGGACATTTTGAGCTATATATTTCTCTCTCTCTTTTTTAAATTTTTTTGAACAGATAGAGTTAGACAGTGAGAGAGAGAGACAGAGAGAAAGGTCTTCCTTCCAATGGTTCACCCCACAAATGGCCACCACGGCTGGTGCTATGCCAATCCGAAGCCAGGAGCCAGCTGCTTCCTCCTGGTCTCCCATGTGGGTGCAGGGGCCCAAGCACTTGGGCCAAACTCCACTGCCTTCCCAGGCCACAGCAGAGAGCTGGACTGGAAGAGGAGCAACCGGGACTAGAACCCCGCGCCCATATGGGATGCCAGTGCCGCAGTCGGAGGATTAACCAAGTGAGCCACGGCGCCGGCCCCTTTTTTTTCTGTTTTTGAAGTTGGTACTCAAATGGTTCTGTAAAAGTAGATAATAGTCACCAAGATAGAAACCATTATTGTCTCTGTCAGCTTTATCTGGGCAATATGGAATCTATAAACAATCTTATTCTGTAGGGAAATTCTCACATTTTCCTCTTAGCCATAATTCATACCCAGAAATAATAGGTTCTGTTTCAGATTAATAAATGTTCAACTTGTGAGTTGACAATCCAAGTAATTATGATGTTAGTTTATTTGAGCTGCAATGGAGTGAGGTGAGATAAACGGCAATTATGGATTCCAACAATTAAAAAGTCATGATGAGGACTGGCCTTGTGGTGCAGTGTGGGTAAGCTGCAGCCTGCAATGCCTTCATCACCCGTGAGTGTCAGTTTGCAACCTGCCTGCTCTACTTCTAATCCAATTCCCTATTAATGAGCCTGGGAAAGTAACAGAAGATAGTCCAAGTAATTCGGCTCCTGCACCCATGTGGGAGACCCAAATGGAGTTCCATGCTCCTGGTTTGGACCTGGCCCATCCCTGGCTACCATTGAGGTTTTTTGATAGTCAAACAGTGGATGGAAGATTCGTTCTCTCTATCTCTGTCTCTCTTTCTTGCAATCTTTTTTTTTTTTTTTAATAACTTCGCCTTTCAAATAGCTAAATAAATGCATACAACAAAAAGTCATGATAATTAATACTTCCATGAAGCAAGCTTTGGTTAAGTAGAGGCTTAAGTTACTTGCAGCAAAAGGAGATGAGAAGAAGGGGAAAACTGCAGTATCCTCTCATAGCTCTCTGCTTTCAAGGATTATTTACTTCTGACCAGCTGATGCAAGATGCTTGGATTTCAGATGGACCTAGCCCCTGATTGTGATGGAGGACTCCTTGGTGTTGGCATGCTGTTTCCAAAAGTCACCCACATTTCAATTAAACTATAATGCTCACTCACTGGCACTTTAGTACGAAAAAAGGCAGCCAGCTGACCTTTAAATGCTGGGTGTCCATTACCAGAGCTGGTGCATGTTCTTGGGCTTGGGGCATCTGCGTGGAACAGCATAGGTTTGATTGTGTGGGTTCAAAGCCTGGCTCTGGCATGGATTGGCGTCAAGACCTTGGAAAATCACAAATCTTTACTCTGACTTCAGTTTCCCCATTTGTACAGTGGACTAATCACAGTGTTTATTTCACAAGCTTATTTTGGGCATTTAAGTATTTACTGTCATTAGGGCCCTTCCAGTGGTTCCTTGGTTCCCTTCTGTGCCAGGGAACTTCAACTATAGGCTATGCCAGAGTTTCTCTGAAAGTCAGAAATAGCACATCCCTTAATATTCTAGTCATCTTTGTGTTACTTTTCCCGTCTTTAAAGTAATGACAGTTTTAAAACAGATGTTCTAGTTAGGTTTACAACCCTGTCAAATGTATTTATTAATTAATACTTCTGCCCCTTATATATTATTCTAATTATGCTCCTGAAAACCTTTATGTGACCAGTAAATTTGGGGGATAAAAAGCTGATTTTAAACAGCAGAAAGTGGTAGAACAAGGTAGGGGGTAGAACACTGAACTGGGAATTGGCACTAGGTTTTTTTTCCAGGGCGCGTTCTGACCAAGGGATGGATTCTGGCAGATCATCCTCCTTCTCTTATTGGTATTTCACCTTTGTAGATTTAGGGGGTTCCTTTCAATGCCTGCCCAAGGCTCATGTATGTCTCATACTATATGGTTGTTTCCTCCAATGCCTTGCTTACAATGGGAACCCACGTGCTTAATCCCATGGTATTATTTTGCTTACCATATTTTAAGGGTGTATTTGAAAGAGTCACACATCGTTTGATTATCCTCAGTGACATTAACTTCTCCTTTTAAAAGCAGGTTAAACATTTAAAACAGTGACAAGTGTCATGAGGCTAGTTCTAGTGAGTAAAACAGGAGGTTTGAATTTAAAGAATGTGTATGAACTATAATGGGATAAAACGATCTGGAGTGTGTGTGCATGGTGTATGCATGTATGTGTACGTATATGTGTATTTTCAAGTGTAACATATATCTGTAACTTCAAGTTCTGAAATATGCATTTAAAAACTCAATCTTTAGTCATACTTAGTTTATATTACATAATAAAACAGTAGTTCCTTAGGCTTCGTGTAACATGACTGTTTTGAATAACACAGTATGTACTGAGATCTAGAAACTGCACTTTTTCTAAGAAAAAGTCTGATGAGAAATGTGTCTTGCAGAGCAGCTTGGTCTGGCTCATGGGCTCCTATCATTCAGCTGAAATACTGTGCTGTAGCTTGTGTAGTCATTTATCTTCCCTATACCTCAGAGCTTTTCTCAGAAAAGTCTACAACTGCTTGTTTACAAAGGTTACTCTAGTACCTTGGGAAGTGTTTCCCAAATGCTGTCGGATGCAAGAACAAGGAGAATAGAATTTTGGAGCACTCCACAATGCCCTCCACGGGACTGTGCTCTCTGCTGGGTAGGTTTGTGCTGCGTGGTGAGACTGCCCCGTGCCTCTGCAGAGTAAAGACATGTGATTTGATTAAAGTTTGGCTACCGCTTTGCGAGATTAATAAGACTGATCTCAATCCACCTACTGCCCGCAGCATGCATGGTTTTGAAATATTCACAAGCTGGAAATATCACCGACTATACTTACTCTTCCACTTATTTAGACTAAAGACGAAAACAAATGTAAATTATTTAGGTTCTCCACAAGAAGCAGCAGTCAAGATGCCTGGTGAAGCTCACAGGACATTAGTCATAAAAGGATCCAAGAAAAAAAGACAGATAAGCTTACCTCATTTTCTCTCTTTTATTAAACTCTCTGAATGCAAAATTCTAAGTCAAAAACAAATGTCGTAAGGTGGATTTCTGTGAAATAGGAATTGCATGCTTCTTTCAGTGGATTCCAGCATCTAAATCTTACTTAACAGGTGTATGTTACATGAGAAAATGATAAAAGAGGTTATTATTTAAAAATAAAAATACATGAACAAGGCAGGCATTTGGCACGGGAGTTAAGATGTCACTTTGGACACCCGTGTCCCTTCTGAGTTGAGTCTCAGCTGCATTCCTGATTCCAGCTTCCCACTGTATCTGCTCTGTGAGGCAGAGGGTAATGGCTCCAGGACTTGGATCCCCTGCCATCAACTGAGAGACCTAGTTGAGTGCCAGGCACCTGGCTTCAGCCTGGCTCAGCCCTGGCATTTAGGAGAATGAACCAGCAGATGGTAGGTCTCTGTCTGTATCTCTGCCTTTCAAACCAATTAAAAACATTGCTGAAATGGATAAATATATATGATTTTTTTTTCATTCTACCCATAGCTCCCTTCAAAAGTTCCCCTTCTGTGTTCTCTTTCTTGCTTTTAGGCTCCTCAAACATTTTCCTTTTCTACTTTATATAAACATGCCATCTTAACTAACTTGTTTTCTTGTTCTAAAACAGAAAATGTGGATACAGCGAAACCTGTTGGTTTTAGTGGGATAAGTGCATGCATGCGTGTTTAAGAATAAAATGTGTGATATACAGGGGAAGCGAAGAGCAGCGGAACAGTAATCTGTGTGATTTAAGTAACCACAGAACGAAGTCGGTATTGTAGCTGCAAGGTTCTTTGAAATAAGTATCTACTGGGTAGTAAATGGTGATGTTTTAAAAACAGCCAGTGCTTCCCTAGAAATCATTTTATAATTGGCTTTACTGGAAAATGAGATAGAGCTGACACAAAACAAGAAGCACTCATGCGGGTACTGGAAGGAGCAGGGGAAGAGAGAAGCTGTTGTGGCTCTTGAACAGCCCGTCTTTTCCCCTCGGATTCCTGGATTATCCAAGCCCCCCTGGCTTTCACGGAGGCTGCGCTATCCCTTCTTGGAATTTATCTTCCTGTCCAGTCATTCCTCCCCATCCTTCTTGAGAATATTTTGACTGTTTCTCAGCTAGAACAGTACTGGCTTTCCTCAAATAAGCTCTCACTTTGTCTACCTTAACACTTGGGACCCCCTCAGAGTCTCTGCTAAACCAGGATGCTTCTCCTCGGATGCCCACAAAACAGGTGCAGGGGTCTGGTTAAGGACAGAAGCTCCGCATGGGGTTGAGTTCCAGACGCACTTGACATTGGCTGTGCAGCTTAGGCAAGGTGCCTACTTCTGAGTGTTAACTTTCCTCCCATGTATAAAACGCAACACACAGACTTGCGGCAAGCATTCTTGGAAATGTATCAAGTGTTCCGTACAGTAGATGCTTACTTATCGCAGCTGTTGAAACTCTAGTGCTTCACACTCCATTTTGCTTCTCTACTTGTACCCTTCTACCAATACTATCTCCCCTCAAGCTCCTGCTCATCCTTTTACCACAGGACTGCTTTCAGAGCTATGATTTTCTCATATTTTCTCAGTGTTTTATCTGCACCTCTTTCCATTTCCAAATTCAACTTATCCCCGAATTTTCCTAGCTCATCAAGTCTTTTCAAGACTATCATTCACTGATATTCTTTTCCTTTCGCAATGTGCAGCATGTATTGCCTACACTAGACAGTTCAATGTATAATTTCACTTCGCTTACTGTTTACCTATGTGTTTTGGAGATGTTACTTCTCTCAGAACTGAGGGCTACTTTATTTTCTATCTCCAAAGGGAAACCAGATGTTTAATTTTTGGTTAAGCGTTCCTTTGTGAGGGAGTTAGCCAACTGAGAATACAGAGCTTAAACCGGTTATTGTCTGATCCCAGAGCCAGTAAGCTGGAGGTCAGGGGAGCTTGCTTTTTTCCCTCCTTCCTGTAAAGGAGACAAAAACGCCTTGGAAAATAATTCCATTCCAATCGGGAAATTAAAGGAATAGGTCTCTATGTCTTTAAGTTAAAGGGATGTTTTCTGCTTTCCCAGTGGAAGTGAATGCATATTGGTTCTTACAGCAGGGAGTTGGGAAGAAAGGTTGACAGGTGCTATGTTTGCTTTGTTTTCCTTCTTTGGTTTTTACTCATTGTAGGAACAATGGGAGAAACCAAGAAGGAAAAGATAATTGTGATAAGAAAAAGCAGAAGATTCTTAGAAAACAAATTGCAAGGAAAAAGCATGTAAATTTATTTAGGTGTACATAAATAAGATGATTTATTAATTGTTACCAAAGGATTACTCTGTGCTAGATGTAAAGGCAGGCCTTAGGGATGGGCTGACTTTATCCTAAACTCAAGCAAGCTTTCAACATGAGGCAGGACTCAAGAGGTAAAATGTAAGAAGTATTAGGATAGGAAGAGGCAAAAACATCTAATGTTCTTTTTTTCTGGATCCAAGTAAAAAGGCACAGTGAAGAACCAGATATTCTCATGGTTAACAGTGCAAGGAAACAAAAAGACTCTACCCAAGCATTTTAAAATTAATTAAATAAATAGTACAAGTAGCCAGTTACAGACCAATAATGAAAGTATACCACGAATCAAGGATTGTGGTTTTTACCCTCTCTCTCTTTCTCTCTCTCTCTCTCTCTCTGTGTGTGTGTGTATGTGTTTGAGGGGGGTGGGGGGGGGAAGAGAGAGAGAGAGAGAGAGAGAAAGTCCTTAGAGTTTATTTGAAATGTAACTTGCCAGTTAAAAGTATATACCATTTGCATGAATGCAGTATAGCAGAATGGTTAGAAATCTTGAATTTGGGAGCCATATTGTCTGGGTTTGGATCTCAACTTTTTTTAATTTTTTTTATGTGACAGGTAGAGTCTTAGTGAGAGAGAGAGACAGAGAGAAAGGTCTTCTTCCATTGGTTCATCCCCAAAATGGCTGCTATGGCCGGCACACTGCGCCAATCGGAAGCCAAGAGCTAGGTGTTACTTCCCGGTCTCCCATGCGGGTGCAGGGCCCAAGCACCTGGGCCATCCTCCACTGCCTTACCAGGCCACAGCAGAGAGCTGGACTGGAAGAGGGGCAACCGGGACTAGAACCGGTGCCCATATGGGATGCCGGTGCCACAGTTGGAGGATTAACCAAGTGAGCCACAGCGCCGACCCCTGGATCGCAACTCTTAAAACCCAGTAGCTTTGTGTTTATTTCACATCAGTACGTCTCAGTTTCTGAGTCTGTACGATGGGGCAATGCCAGTCCTTACTTCCCAGGTTCTACATGTAAGAACTGAGTTTAATCCATTTGTTGAAGCTAAAGTAGTTGAGCCCATAGACAACAATGCAGTAGTGGTTTCTGGAGACTGGGAAGTGTAGGGGGAGAGAGAGAGGTTAGAAGAGGTTATGCGCCAAGTAGTCATAGTGTTCTATCACTCAGTAGAGTAGCCCCAGCTACAACATTGTATATTTCAAAATAACTAGAAAAGAGGAGTTCAACGGCTCCTGACATGTGGGAATGATAAATGCTTGAAGCAGTGGAAAAGCCACTGACCTTAGTTTGAGCATTATGCATTGTATTCATGTATCCAATTATATTGTACCCCACAAACATGTGTCACTTAAAATTGTTGGAATTTTAAAAAGGAACTGAGTCTGGCACATATTCAATACTATTTAACTATGTAAGTATTTAAGTTTGATATTGTTCTTATATGCTTCCAGAAGGAACACAAGGGAAGTCAGAGTACTAATGACCAGAACACTAGACTTGGAGCATTCTTCAGTTTTTCCATTTTTATTGTGATTCTGAGCAAGCCATTCATCTCTGTGGACTGCTTTTATCCCTGCTAAGAAGGGGAGGTCACTATTAGCTCCATTTCTAAAAATTCTGAAATTCTATGATTGAATTGAAAAGCTATTTGTCCACTTGTACCACTATCTTGATCCAGAGCAAAATCATTCTCCATACAACTTTGAACATGCAATTGCTTTTGTGCCCATTGGTATTTCCAATCCAACGTTTAGGGATAGAAGCACAAAGGAACACCTGACTCCTTTATCGAAGAACTATAAAATGAAACTCACTGATTAATTTTTCCTTGACACCCACGAAGATTTCAGGACAGAGGTGAGCTTATACTAACCTTTCAATGCATATTTTTTAGCTTTTAGCCTTCTGAGTAGCTAATATTCTGAGAACAGTGAAGTTAATTTTATTAATAGCTCAGAAAAATAAATCTGAACAATTCAGTTCTATTCCTGTATGCCTTTAGAGAACATTCGACAATTTTTTTTAAACTAAGAACCACAACAAAACAAGTGCTTCACAAAACATTTGTTGAACAAATAGTGTCACATAGAGTTTATTGCAACATTGTCCACAACACAAATTCTCTGATCCCTCTCATGAGATCCTTAGAGAGTAACTTCTGCTGCTGGGTTTTCTAGTTCTTGGGTTTCTGAGGAAACAAAATTCTCCTAGCCAATCCTATGGTTACATAAACTACAGCACTTACTGGTTCTTAAAAGTCATTGCTGTGGACATCCATTCACACACAATGTACAAGTGAGTGGATCACGAGAGCCCCTGTTTCCTGAGGGGAATCTGACGCTTACCCAACAATAGGCTCATCCACTCAGTGTATGTGCTTGTTAGAATAATAGTCATACACTAATGTGCAGGTCCACAGTAAACGAATATGCAACATCTCATATGAATGTTCTGAAGCATCAATTAAATTTATAAGCATATAAGATAGCAGGTAATAAGTATAGTCAACTTAGCACTATATATTATTCATTTTCAGATGTTAGTATTTACTATCTATTAAGGTAGTTTGGTATTTTATGAGTTGTGTTATTGGCATAAAGGTACCTGAAAAATCACTTAGAAAACTAACATTTTCAATTAAAGTAATCATAATAGCATTCACTGATAGAGTTTAATCAAAGACCCAGGGTAAGCTGATACATAAAAGTCAGATATAATAATTTCTAAAGAATACTACAACAGTTAAATTTGATGATCTTTATAATTTTCAAGATCAGTTAATAAAAAAGAGATCTTTTCCCTAATGACAATAGCAAAAAAGAATGAATGCAAATATCTTGAGAATTCAGGGGAATATTCTGGGTAGTAAATATGTGGCACATGTGTATAAAGAGGTGAGCTGGCACATTGATAGTAGCTGGGTCATGTTTCTTTCCTGGTCTCCCTTCCTCCAGATGTCCAGGCAGCAAGGAGATGTGGTGTTGTTGTCAAGGGACTCCGCAGAGAGTGAAAATCTAAACTTGCCCACGTCTCTACTGCTTATCAACAAGGGAAAAATCATGCTCGATTCTTATTATTACTTTTCAGCTGTTTACTGGCTTATATTTCTTCAGAATTAAAATGTCTTACAGGTATATCACCACAAAGATAAAAAGAAATAGAACACTTGGTGTGACTGTTAAACATTTCTTTTATTTCTATTATGCTGGTGCATTTTTTGCATAAAAGATCCAGAAAACAAAGAACATCTTTGGTGGTGAAAAAGGCGTTAATCACAACCAAGGAATGGAAGTCATCCTTTTCTCAATGACCTGGGTATGCGTTAGGGATTCATCAACCTTTTCTGCTGTTTTTTCACCAAGAAACCCTGAATCTCCTTTCATTGCATCATGCATTGCCACCCTCACCTCTCAACGGAAACAATGGTGTGCTTCTTACTGTAGAAACATCTCCTCTGACTGTTCCCCAACCTCGTGTCTCCTTACCCACTTCTAGACTGGGCCTTCATTACCATGGGCCTCCAGGTTTGCTCTAGTCCCTGTCAATACTATTCCGTCCATCATATCTAAACTAGATTAGTCTTCCCTTAAATGCCACCTTCATCATTTCTCTCCTGAGCTCAGGAACAGACAACAGGCTTTTGTGGTGGCTTATGACCTACAGCATACATTCTAAACTTCCAATTTCCTTTCACATTGACTTAATTTTCTTATTGTTCCCAAACACATTCTACTTTCCTTTCTACTTCCATTCTGTTGTCTTTATTATGTCTCTAAGAATTGTCTATTATCCACTGTCAGCCTGTTCTTTTCTAAATTTTTTAAGATCAAGTTCAACGCTCACCTTTGCTAGAGAGCTTTTACTCATACTTCCTTTGCTTAACTCTTCATTATGTATGGTATTCAATTCTTTCAATATCTCAACTATACACTCTAACACTGTATAAATAAGCATACTTTATTATAAATGTTAATATATAATATGGGTATACATACTGTATGATATCACACTAATATATATGTATATATGCATATCAGCACACATTCACAGAAATTTACATGGTTTAATGATTCGTGTGAATGGATCTTATTTTTTAACTAGACTTCAAGTGCCTTTTAGTCAGATTGACTGTTGATCTGCTTATCATCAAATTATTGATAGTTCATTGTTTAGACCTTAATATTTTGTTTCCCAGTTTATGGACGTTTCACTTTTGTCTTATGCTTAGAATTTATTTGAGCCAGAAAGTGCCACTGGTAGATTATCTAATTGTTCATAATTATTTACTTTCTCCTTCCCTTTATGTGAGCCATACTCAGCATCCCCATTGATTTTGGATTTGGCCCTGAGATCCCAGGTTAGTGGCCGTTGGGCAGATGGGGCATATGCCACATTTAAGTCAAAGTATCAGGATGCCTTAGAGACATTGGTCAGACTTTTTGCAATGATACTTGGCAATGAACAGGAAATCCCAAATAGAATTATTTCTTTTGACTGGGCCCAGGATTAGAGGCTGTATAGAGCAGACCTGCTGTTGACCTATCGCCTGCAGGAAAACATAGCCAAGTCATAGCCCTCATGTTTCATGAATGAGAAATCGCTTACTGTAAGTCACTGATACTTGTGCAGCTGTTTGCTACACAGAAAATAGGCTACCACAGGACCTTAGAATTAATCTGGGTTTCTCATTTTACGGACAACAAGACAGGTCTAATGGAAGACTTTTGATATAAACTTGGACCACTCAGTTTTATTTTTAAAAAATTAAATGCTTGCTCTTTTGTTTTCCTAAAATACAGCTCAAATAGTTTGAAATAGGAGGCCTTTATATTATCTGTAGACTACCCTCTGGGTCTGGCATTAGCTTTTAGAGATCAGGTATGAGAATAAACACAAGGCACTATCTGCATCCGATGGAATATACTTCCACCTGGAAGATAGTAGACTCTCTTAAACTTGAGCTTGCTTGGTAGTAAATAGAATGAATCATGGTGATCTTCGTGAACTGCATTCACACCTAAATCTTCCATATACAGTCTTCTCTAAAATTTACATTTCAAAACCTTCCTTCTGTAAAAAAAACTCTCTTACACTTTGGAATTCTTATTTAGGAGTGGGTTTAATTTCTTAATAAACTGTCTCCTTGATTTCAGTGACAAAGTTTCATGTGTTTTGAAATTCCCACCCTTTGTATCTACAAAATTCAGATGGAAGTATCCCTATCATCATGTGTTTCAGTGTATCAGCACTTTAGTTTGGTCCAGAAATGTATTTTAGTGTTCTTAGAAATGAACTTGTTTTCTTAACTCTATGATATTTGGTCCCAGAAAATTCAGACTAGACTGCTCAATTAAGTTCTAATAGAAATGATAAACACATCTACTCTACTTTCTTCTGCATATCAATTTTTGAGAGTAAAACTAATTATAAGCAGCAATATTTTTCTACTATTTATGGGAAAAATAATCCTCTGTGCATGTTTTCCGACACAAATGCCTTATTAAAGCAACATTTATTGTTGTTGTTTATTGTGCTTTCCTAAGGAAGCAAGCAAAACATATTAAACTAGATTGGGAAATGAAGCAGATTTTCTTTGTTTAAATTTTCTCTTTCTTTATTTGGACCATGCATAAGTCTTACCTTTGTGAAAAAACATCACGATAAGGACTGCCATGTTGTAATGCGATTCCATATCCTCGATCAGCCACGGTATTCCCAACAGTGTAAAAGGAACATTCTGGATCATTGATAGCCACATATTCCAATACAGCTGCATCCCATACAAAAGCATAGTTTCCATGTTTTACCTGGGAAAATAATAGAGATAAAAGAATAAAATAGGATTTAAGGTTGCAATTTTAAGTTACTGATCCAGGATATGATATATTACATTGGCATATATTTAATTTCTGCAAAAAATAAGAATATATATGTATATGTGTGTATATATACATATATATGTAAATTCTTATTCTGAATGAAAATTTGCAAGTTGGTTAATTATAGTTTTGTTCTGTTGGAAACATGATGAAGATGGAATTTTAACTATGATTGCAGCCAACACTGCTTGTAGTTAAAAGACCTTGGGGTGGTAGCTTGCTTTTCGGGAAAACAAAAAATGTATGAAAGGAAGCCAGGTCTTTGAGTCTCTCTGAGTTGAGTGATTCTTATAACTGGGCCTGTGCCTTTTGGGGGCTCAGCTATACCTGTAGGGTGTGAGAGATACTGACTCGTTTGGATCATTAGGCTTCTAAGCTAGGCAGGCCTTCTCACTCATCCACTATGGGTAGTATCTGCTTGCATGTGACCCAGGTTCTAAATGAATGCTGTAAGTTTAACTCTTTGAAGAGAAGTTACCAGTGCTGTCCTGTTGACAAGCTGGATTTCCTGTCCTATGTTCTTCTAAGTCAATCTGTTGTCAAGTGTAGCTTATGAATATATTGTATATTGGACTTAAAACCCATAGTGGACATTGCAATGAAGGAAAAATTAACTCTGCAGTTCTCTCTAATATCACTTAAGGAAAATAACCTTATTTTGGGTGGTTTGCAATATCTCTTACTGATTACTTTTTCCTTTTTGGTAATTACTCATATCATAAGTCAAAATTTACCAAGAAAATGCAATAACCTAAACATCTTAATAAAAATGATTTATGAAATTATTAAATATATAAATAGAATGTAATGGATTTATAAAATAAATAGGACTAATAGTTACATTCGAAAATTTTACCATATTAAAAGAATAATGTAATGTTATTGAGTAAGGAAAAGCAGCATGAGTTCAGCTTAGGAAGGTTACCAGGATAACATATCTTGCAAATGATGTTATACAAAGTTTAAAATGATCTTCTGAAGACATCAGAAACATATTTGACATAATTGGAAACAGTTATCTTTCAGTAATCTATCTGCTTGTAGGACAGGAGAAAGTAATTTTTCATTAATGAGTCATAGAATATTACAAATAAGCAGCAGACCTATTATCAGATACAATTTTAATGGCATTATCATTAAAGTCAAGAAAATGTTAGCTACCATTATCCTAAAACTTAACATGGTGGTGTTAATTTTAGCCCATGCAATAAGGTAGAAACAAAAATATGATTTTAATGTATTAGGAAAAACATTATATCATCATATTTGTTGATACATTTAAGAAACCCACCGGAATCAACTGAAAAATATGAGGAAACACCTGAGATTTCAACGAAGATGTGTTATAAATAGATACATACTGATCATTGGATTTTCTATGAATACATTAATACAAGATGACACTTTGAGAAAAATAGCTATTTATACCAAATATAAATTCCTAGGAAGACATTTAAGAATAAATGTAGTGCTTATATGAAGAACATGTCAACACCTGAGCAAAGATTTGAATTCCTTTTTGGCTAACACTTTTTTTTTCTTTTACTTGTTTCATTATTTGTTAACATTTGAATATTTCTGAACTTGAAAGTAATACATGCTTCTTATAGAATATTTGACAAATATTGGCAAGTGTTAAAAAATAGGGAACAAATTACCCATCACTCAAGCAATGGTTGATATCTTATTTTTTGTTTTAAAAATTTTGTATTAATGTGAAATTGATGACATATTTGTGAAAGGGAGGATATACAATTGTACAAAAATTGTCAGTTTTCTCCAAATTAGAGGAAACATTGCAATTCTTAATAAAATGCCCAAAGGATGTTTTAAGAACCAGGAAGACTTTTTTAAATTTAATTTGAAGAAAACAGATGAGAATAAGCAACAAAACTTTGAAAATTAAAAATAATAATGGGAGACTTGAAATTTCAAGTAGAGACATGTTTTGAAGTTTGGAAATAAAACAGTACAGAACTTATTGGAGAATAGAAAGTCATGAAAAAGAAAAAAATCCAACTTTTAATACAGGCATACATATAAATATTATTTTACAAAGGCTATATTTTAATCAAATATGAAATATTCAAAAACCGGGACAGGTGATTATTTCACAAAGAGCAAAATTAAAGCACTGTGTCACACTACACAAAATAAATTCCTGTGGTATAAGAACCTAAACATGAGGAAAAGAGAATCTAAATAAAAAAACCCAAAGAGAAAACTAGAAGAACATGGATATTTTTCTGACACCTGAAAATCAATGGGGGTATCTAAACATAAAAAGCATAGGAAAATATATAAAAAAAAACTTGATACATTTAACTTCTGCCTTTTTGCTATATTTGCTTTTTAGGAAAAGTTTTGCATTCAGTGATGAATGGCCTAAAATTTTCAGGTCAGCTTACTCATAGGATGTTTACCATATTTCATTGGTGGGGAACCCTAACCAAAGCCTGGGGTATTCAGTGAGAAAAGTTGGTGCCCTGGAGAAATTGTATAATGTAAGTATTATTCACAGATTGTCTGCTCTGTATCAGGCACGATGGGACTACAGGCCAGTGCTCCTCAAAATGTGACCATCGCCCCCATAATTAGCAGGTGCTTCTGGTATTAGAAATGCAGATTCCAGACCCAAGCCTAAACTTCTTGTCTTCTACAGTTTGTGGCATAGGCGGAAGCATTTTACCAATCCTGACTGCTTTTCGGATATTGCCATTTTAAGTGATTTTCGCAATATGATCAGAAACAACTTACTACGTAAGTTTTGATGTAATTATTGAAATGGGAAGCTTCCTTGGGTGTTGATGGTGTGAGAGAGGAGAAATACACAGTGACTCTTCCTCCTCACTGGTTGCTCACACCCACAGTTACCCTGCAGTCATTCCTCCCAGTCTCTGATCCTGGCCAGTAGCCACCACTTTGAGATCTGCTTTTGGCTTCCTAGGTCTAAACCTCCAGTAGCAGTGAGACAGCAGTGACCTTGGAGCTTCCTCTGACAACCCACTTTGATTTTTGCTGTTCTCTTCTGTTTCAAACAGCCACTCTGGCCTCCTGGATCTTCTTGCAGCTTTTCACAATCCTCCAGAGACCTCCCCTGTTGGGGACATACTGCTTTGCTGTTAGAAAAGTGTTCTGGCATTGCTGTTACTGCTTTGTGAACTGTAGAGCTCTATTTAAATGATGATAACATTATCATTGCCATTATATATGTTGTTCCCAGTAATTTAATGTTACAAAAGCATTATGAGTGAATTTTTCAAAAGAGCATCCTTAAAACAGTATGATTATAGCCTGTAGCAATATCAATGAAATGTTGCATAGAAACCCAAACTGTTTTTGCTTTTAAAAACATCCCTGGCCTTTTTCATCAACGAAACATACAATCACTGTCCTTCAGATAGTTTTTAATTTGATGGTTAAAAACTATCTAGAAAACAGTCAACAAAATTTGAAGTCATGTTTCAACAGAATAATCACTGAGGGGCTGGCCTCGGAAATTTTCAAACCATATGTCTAGTGATAAAAACTTCTTAAAAAATTTTAACTAGTCCTTGTTCTTGAGGTTCTGTTTGGAAAGGCACTGAATTGCATGCCATTGATTTATTTGCCAATGGATTACAGGCTAGCAAACTGCTTAAACAGGGAGCAAAAAGGAATCTGGGTGCTTCAGGCCCACAAACTCATGGTCTCATTGTGAGGAAAGGAAACGAAATCCGAAATGTCATCTTCCTAGTGATTACAAAGTGGAGCTGGTTAGAAGCTGAAGGATTCATGGTCATCAGTAGCTGCTGCCACGGAGCACCTGTGTTGCCAATAGCTCACTTCTGCTGGGAACTCAGTTTGGTTCCATTTCTGCAAATTGAGTTTTACCAGCAGTGTTTATGCAATTCATTCTAAGATCCTGAAGGTAAGTGTGTAAGGGACACAGAGAGAAGATTTGGGCCCCGTCCTCAAACTTCTAACAGCTCAGTCACGGAAGTAAGTTAAGTGCTGAGTCGCTGTGACACATAGCCTATCCTGACAAGTGTCTTAAAAACAGCTTCTGTTTAAGGAGGCTTAAGGAAAAGAAAATGTAGTTTTCATAGAGGGAATCAGGACAGCCTGCTCAAATATTCTGGTAACTGAAACAGTTATACAAGAAAATCCCAAATATTTAAGTTTCTTATCTATAAGGCTTAACTGATTAAACATAGATACTCTTTGGAGACCGTTTTTTTGTTCATGCACACTCTTCTAACCTAATAGCTTTTTGCAATTTTCCATCTGTCAGGTGAAGAACTATAAACATTCAATGTTATTTCCTCAAATATTTGCGTTTCTTGCCAAGTCAAGTAAACGATGGGAAAATGTATTTTCAAACCCTGCACCTGAGCTCCTCGCCACATTATGGATTATGGCACATTTCACTTCTCCATAGATTGCTCTGGTCCTGCATGCCCATCTCTGACATCTCCATCACGAGCTGATGCTGAAATTACTTTTCTTTTTAATTCATTGGGCAACAAGCTCCAGTAATCAGTACAGAAGCCCATGCCACAAACAAATAGACTCATCACTACCTGCTATTCCATCCATGTTGATTTCAATTGGGAGAACCATATTCTTTTTCACATGAACCTTTAATTTAACCAATTCCTTAAAAGCTCAATTCAAGACCTGTAATTTGAGAGAGACTGCAGCAATGGTCTGCTTTTATTAGAAACATTCAGTGGCAACAGTTTTGGAAAGATGGAATTTAAAGCAAAGGGTAAGATTAGAACTTGCCATGTTGAAGAGGAGTATCCTCCCTCTGTCCTCCACGTCTTCCGTATGAAAACAGATAGCACTGGTGAGCATTTTTAACTCTTGAAATGGCTTTTACACATAAATCTCCTCACTTTTTACAACACTGGGAGCAGCTGATATTATGATACTTAACTCACAGATAGGTAACCTGACTTGCTCTAAGTCACACCAATAATCAGTGGCAGATTCAGAAATTGAGCTCAAGGCCATCTGCTGTGCTCTTTTACTACATTAAAGATAAATTTTTAGGAGATATTTTCACCAGAACACAAAAACATGTAAGATACAACATCCTTAGCCTTGAAGGCATAACCTATCTAGTTTGAGAAATGACATTTTTATAAATAAACATAATGCAATATAGGATGTAGTAAGAATCATAAAAAGAATGTAGTTTCCTGTAAGTTTCCAGTAAGTTAAAGGAATTGAGCTTAAAAAAAAAACAGGCTGTTTGTTTACCAAAATAATTGGAATTTTGAATGAGTATTTGGCTTATATGACATTAGACCCCTGAGGGCTGTTGATTTTTAACCATTTCTGTCTAACCCTTTATGATTTTGTGGATTGAAGTCAAAGTAGAACTTTTGAAAATTAAAATAAAGACTGAAGGATGCATATTTATTATTTTTGCTCACCAAATACAAATTAAAAGAACTGAGAGTCATGTGAGAGAAATAAATTCTAAGCTGTTAACTTATTTACAATCTTAAACTGTAAAATTTAATGGTCAGTAGGAGATAAAGTGATTGTGAATCACAGGAGCAGAGTTATGATTAACCCAGAATCGATCTAGCATGATCCTTATAATTCATTTCCCCCAAAGGCCTTAAGATAGGATGGCTTTAGTATTTATGACCTAGGGTCCAAGGTGATAGCCTCTTCCTCTTGGGCAAATAAATAATTTAGCAGAATTAATTATTCTGAACTTATACAGAATAATAAATCATGGTCAAGTCCAAATTTAGGCATGTAATGTTATCAAAATCTTTATGCTTTTGCTTTCTGCTGCTTTAATTGTTCATCTAATATATTTTATCAACTCTTGTGATGGAACTTGAATTTGTGTTCTGAAACAATCAATATAAGGCATACATTTTCATAAAGAAGAAATGAATTTATTTAAAAAACACTAACTTTTAAAAATAAAAAAAAATGTAACCTGGAAAAGCAGTATGTTTACCTTTAAATCTTATATGTTGCCTATCTTTTCTGAGACTATGGGAATATTCAAGATTAAAAAGAGTTTTTAGGAGCGGGATCAACATGGCTGAATAGAGAGGATCTGCATCCACTTCAGCCAGAAAAAATGTTTCAGAACAAGGGAAGAACAGACTTTCCAGCTTGTCTGAGGAAAAGCCTTAATAAAAAAGTCATAATACCAGGGCCAGCGCTGCCGTGGTGTAGTAGGCTAAGCCTCCCCTGCGGTGCCCGCATCCCATACAGGTGCCGGTGGTTGGTGTCCCAGCTGCTCTTCTTCCGATCCAGCTCCCTGCTGTGGCCTGGGAAAGCAGTGGAGGATGGTCAAATGCTTGGGCCCCTGAGCCCACATGGGAGACCTGGAAGAACCTCCTGGCTCCTGGCCCCGGATTGAGCTTTTAAGGAATTGGTTAATAGCTCTGGCTGTTGGGGCCATTTAGGGAGTGAACCAGCAGATGGAAGACCTTTCTGTCTCTCTCTCTCTGTAACTCTACCTCTCAAATAAAATAAATAAAATCTCAAAAAAAAAAAAAAAAAGGTCACAGTACCTGCCAACAGATGAGAGACTCCAAAAACCAGCAGCAAGACAGAAACTAAGCCCACCGCTGTTGCTGCCCCTGCTCCAGACTCTTTTTCTGGGAAAAAGAGTCCTATATATAAAGTATTAGCGAGGAGACTGACTGAAGGAACACTCTTGCAAAGAAGTGTCAAATGGCACAAAGAACTGCAAATGGCACAGAGATTCTGAAAACTAGGGGAGATAGAGAGAGGAAGAGCGAGAGAGGGAGGGAGAGGGAGGGAGGGAGAGGGAGAAGGAGAGAGAGAGAGAGAGAAGGCACATAGCCACGCCTGATTTTTCTGCCCGGCGTTCCTATCCTGGCCCTGTGGGCAGAGGACGCCATCTTGCCAGGAAGAGGGTTCTGTGTATAAAATGCTAGAACTGAGAATCCTGGCTGAGGGTGAAGCTTCAGTCAGGAAGCGACAAGATGTGCAAACAGCTCCCTGACACTGCAGGCCAATAGAGACAGAGGAACAAACTCAGAACTAGCTGCCACTGCGCACTGCAGCTTCCCTGGGGCCCCTTAGGAGGACCCTCTTGCAGGACCGTAGCCACTGACAGGCAGCCCTAATGAGGAGAGAATTCCTCTGTCCTCACTGACTTGAAGTCACATCCTGAGGGCTGACTGGGGTCCTGTGACTCTTTTCCTCCAACGAAGCAACCTCCCAACCTCCACTGCTTCACTCCACCCACAAAGCACCAGACCCCAGCACTGTTGAGAAGCTGCTAAAGGCCCCATGACATAGGGGTAGACAAACAGCCCCTTCTTGGACTCCTGAGAAGTCCCCGGGAAGAGCAAGGTTGTTTTCCAGGACAGAGAGCAGGCCTCTGTGATTCTGCAGCTATGGGAGTTCTGGGCACAAGCCCTGGAGCTGCACCTGCTTCCCCTGTGTCATCTAGGGAAGCCCCCCGTGTATTCTTGGGGCCAGTCACCAGCAGCAGTCCACACTCAATCCCACTGCCCAGCCCTGAGGAAGCCCCTTCTGAAACTCTTACCACAGGGTTCTGGGGACAGAGCACGGGCCCCCGCATCACCTTTACATGCTCTGTGGGAACTGCGGGCCTTGCAACTCTGGGACTGTCACTGCTGGTGCCATAACCCCTAGATCTAGAGGGCCCTGACTGTATTCTTTTGCCTCAGGCTGGTGACTGCCAGTTCTCAATCCTCAGTGTAACTGGCACTCACCCTATGAGACCTGGCTAAGAACTCACTGTACCTGCAGATCTGAGACTGTGACTATTAGTACTGTATTCCTCAGAATTATTAGAACATTCCCTGTGGCCACAGGGGGCAGTCTACCTGCATTCCAGTGCTCCATAACATCAACTGCAGGTGCATAATACTCAGCATAAGCTGTATTCGCCCCGTGGCATTGGGTAAAGTTCTCTTTAACACCTTCCAGAGCCCAGGCTTAAGCTTTTGGTGCTTTAAGGTCCAGCATTAGTCTTGTCCATACACAGGACCTCGAGAAGGTAGCATCCACATCATACAGGTCAAGAGCTACAGCTATTGGTGCCACAAGCCCCAGTATCGCTTATGTTTGCTTAGCGGGAAAAGAGGATCACCTCTTCTGTTTCCCAAAGCACCAGACATGTTGCTACAGCCATCAGAAATCCTGATATGATTGATACCCAATTCCCTGGGAATAAAGACACGCATGTTTGGAACTCACACATAATTCAAAGTTGTACTACTGCCTCTACAGACTGTTAGACTAGACAACTGTGGCACTTGTAGACACTGCTGACACCAATTACCACTGAAGAAATCACCCAGAAGTTACATTTCTAGGCTTACCAAGAGCCAAAGCCAAATCAACAGCCCAAGTGACAGCCTACAACTCATTTAAACAAAAAAAAAAGTCTTTTCCAATGAAACTTAATCCATAAAAAAAGGAACTATTATACCAAATGTGCAGATGTCAAGGCAGGGACACAAGAAACATGAAATAGCAAAAAAATATGAGACCTTCAAAAGAATATAATACTTCCCAGAAATAGATCCTAATCTGAAATGCCTGAAAAAGAATTCAAAATAATGATCCTCAGCAAATTCAGTGAGATGAAATAATTTACAGAAATGAAAATAGGAGGTGAGTGAGAAATTCAATAACAGAAATCATGAAAAACAACTAAACAGATAGTTGGAAGCTGAAAACTCCCATCAGTGAAATAAAAATACAACTGAAAGCTTCAACAGCAGAATAGACTAAATGGAAGAAAGAATTTTTGATCTGGAGGATAATAAGACTTTTGAAATAATGCAGTCAGACAAAAGTGAAAATAATTAAAAAGAATCAAGACAGTCTGTCATAAGGGATACCATTAAGTGAACAAATATCATATTAAAGTGATATGAAAAGTAAAAGGCCACTGAGAACCTGCTGAATGGAATAATATTTGAAACTTTTCCAAATCTTGAAGGAGATATGGACATCCAGATACAAAAAGTCCAAAGAACCTCAACCAGACTCAACAATAACAAAAGACCTTCTCCAAGGCATGTGATAGTAAAATTGTCACAAGTTAAGGACAAAGAGAGACTCCTAAAGACATGAAGACAAATGTGAAGTTACATATAAAGGAAAACCAATTAGACTATCAACAGACTGCTGAGTAGAAGCCCTACAGGCCAGAAGATAATGGAATGATACAGTTAATCTTAAAAGAAAGAAAACTTCCAATCAAGAATATTGTATCCAGTAAAGCTATCTATAAGAACTGAAGAGAAATAAAATATTTCCTAGCCAAGCAAAAACAGAAAATTCATCACCAAATCCAACACACTGCATCAAAAAGATCATATATCATCACTAACCGGGAGATATCCCAGAGATGCAAGGATAATTCAACATTTGCAAGTCAATAAGCATCATAAATCACATCAACAGAATGCATAAAAATCATATGATCATCTCAATATATGCAGAGAAAGCATTTGATAATATTCAACATCTCTTCATGATAAAACCCTCAACAAATTAAATATAGAATGAAAATACCTAAAATTTATAGCAGCTGTGTATGACAAACCAACAGCCAATATCATGCAGAATCAGGAAAACCTGAAAGCATTTTCCCTTATACCTGGAACTATATAAGTATGTCCGCTTTCATCATTTTTGTTCAATATATTTTGGAAGTATTAGCAAGGACAAATGGGAGGAGAAAGAAATAAAGGGTATGGAAACGGGAAAGGGGCAAGTCAAACTATCCACGTTTGCAGATGACATGATGTTGTACATGGGAAACCTAAACATTCCAACAAAACGTCATTAGTACTAATAAACCAATTCAGAAAGTCACAGGATACAACATCAACATACAAAAAATCTTGCATTTTATATGCCAATATTGACCTTTCTAAGAAAGAAATCAATAAGAAATCCCATTCAGCTACCAAAAAACCCAAATATTTAGGAATAAATTTTACCAAAGAGGTGACACACCCTGTAAAATTAAAATTATAAATCATTGATGAAAGAAATCATCATAGACTCACACACACACACACACACACACACACAATCAAGACATTCCTTGTTCATGGACTGGAAAAATTAATTCCAGTAAAATGCCCATACTACCTAAAACAATTTACAGATTCAATATAATCCCTATTAGGATACCAATTTTTACAGAGTTAGAAAAAATGTAAAATTCATATGGAATCACAAAAGAACCAGAATAGTCAAAGTTATCCTGAGCAAAAAACAGAACCAAAAACAAAAACACCAAGATAGAGGTATCACAGCACCTGCTTTCAAAGCAAGCTATGGGACTACAATAATAAAACTGTATGGTGCTGGCATAAATACTGGCACACAGAGCAACAGAATGGAAGAGAGTGCTGAGAAATTAATCTATGTACATGTAGTCAATGGTTTTTGACAAAGATGCCCAGAACATATATTGGAGAAAGGATAGTATTTTCAATAAATGGTGCTAGCAATTGTATATGGAAGGATGAAATTAAATCTCTACCTCTCACCATGTACAAAAGTCAACTCAAGATAGATCAATGGGCTAAAGGGAAGGCTGGATACTGAAACTGCTAGAAGAAAACATAGGAGCTACCATTTGATCCAGATATCTCACAACTAGGTATATACCCCAAAAATATGAACTCATTGTATCAAAAGGATACCTGTTTCACTATGTTTATAGCAGTATTGTTCATAAGAGCCAAAATATGGAATCAACCAAGCATCCATCATTAGACAAATGGATAAAGCAAATGTGGTATGTCTACACAATGCAATACTGTTAAGCTAGAAGATGAAATCATGTCATTTGCAGAAAAATGCAACTGAAGGACATCATTGTGAGTGAAATGCACCAGACATAGAAAGACAAATACTGAATGTTCTCTCTCAAATGTGGCAGCTACAATTAAAAGAACATACAATACAGTGAACATAAAATGTTGGTCACTAGAAGCTGGAAGGACTTGGAGGGATAAAATGAATTTGGACAAAAATAATAGGAAAAGCTGGGTGTGGTTCACTAATTGTGACAAATATACTAATATGAAATGTTACTAGGAGAAATTAGATGAGGGGTTTATGGGAACCTCACAATTTTTGTTTTTTACATATACGATTAATAGTAAAAAATTAAAAGATAATAGTGAAAAACAGTAGAAAGGGCTTTAAAGGCATTCTGTGAGTACAGAAAATTGAACACGGCTTCCTTTCCATCCACTGACAATTTTCTCTTGCAATGGCTAATGGGACTGGAAGACAGAAGGCTGGGGTTCTAGGTAATTGTGTAGGGAAAGAGAATTGGCAATGTGCTCCTCCCGGCTGGATGAATATCTGAGAAAACTAGTGGAACCTCTGGAGCAGGCAATAAGGAAACTAAATTTGCGGAACGCATGATCTACAGGGATCTATTAAACTCCAACTCCATCTGACATCCTAATCCTGAGACATTTTCCCCCATGAATTGTGCGTGTTCCATTTCTTTTAAATTGTCCAGGAGGTAGCTGAATGGGTGAACAGAGACCTTTGGACAGACCAGTAGAGAAGAACACCCATTGACAGATCATTTCACCTGATACAATGAGTGAGAATGCTAATACTTGAAGTAACTCACCAATGAGACGCAGGTTGCCATGAGCTGAGAAAAATAAAACAACCACGCCTGCAGTGAGAGAGAAACATCAATGTGTAGCATGCATATGAGGGAAATAGCAAGGTAGAAATAGGAAGATCAGAATTTTAATGGAAAACTAAAAGGAGAACCTAACCCAATTCAAGTGAGTCTAGAAAGATCCATCAGTTTACAAAGATTTCAATTTTTTTTTTCAAAAAAAAAAAAAAAAAAAAAAAAGCAGGGAAGATGCATTGAAGGAGAAAATGCCCACAATGTCAGCTCAAGTGGAATGCGAACTGTCTGTTTGCCTGGGACGTGCCAGTCATAGCACTGAAACCCCAATGTAACAAGAAATCTTCTCGGGAGTAATGAGGTCCAAGTTATTTATTTTTGTTTGTTTGGCTTTGGTTTTTGGAAATGGGTGCAGAAGACTGAGAGGAAAACACAAAGTCCATACCAGGACTCAAAATATAGGGGCAGCAAGCCACACTGCTTTTGTAGCAGGAGGCTATGGCATGGGTTATCTGCCTTCCCGTCTGCTGATGCTGCCACGTGTGGTTTGCTGTTCTCTGCTGAGCCACCCATCCTTGCAAAGCTGTGAGTGCTGAGACCTGTATATGCAGCTCACAGGCGCTCTGACCACAAGTGTCAACATCCCTTTGCCTGTGGATCGATGCTTCTCTTGGTATTGAAATGATGCTAATTTAATTTTTCACATTGTGAATACTATGATTAGTTTTTATAAGAATCCAGATAATGAGCATGAGAATGATGCCAATGCCAAGGCCAGCATGACCCAGACATCACCCGACAAGAAGGCAAAAATGACTGTGTTATCTTATTAGATGGAAGGACACCAATAATGAGATTAGAGAGGTAAGGAGCCCAAAACAGCCTACCGCATAATATGCAGAAGAGAGTCTGGAACTGGGTGTGGTGGAGAAGGAGATGCAGAAGCACACATGGAGACTGAATATCACAAGTTCAGAGGAAGACTGGGCATACTTTAAAAGCCATCAGGAGGTTCTGTGTCTCCCTCAAGACAGCAATACTCGGCTGAAAACAGTGGCTGCTGAGTCTGCACACTACATGGACTGACGTTATTGTATTGCCCTGAAAGCTCAGTGAAAATGAGTAAAGCTACCTTTCCTTATTGTGAGGTTGCAAGTAAAATGCGATGTGGGAGAACACCAGGAGGGCATTTTGATACTAGGTGTGTTGGCTCCTTACAGTATAGAGTTAATTCTTTCAGATATTATTGGAATGATCATGTTTTCTACAGCAGAGTTATGTGTCATATATTGGCAATGATCTCTGTAGCTCTTTGAGTTTAAAAGTGCAGCTTCAAATTCTGTTTGGATTTCTGTGAAGACTGTAATGAAACTGCAGAAAACAAACGGAAGCCTACTGCTATTCTGTCTAATAACAAGCAAGACTTGGATCCTCTATCTCACTGTTCTGCACATGTTGCAAATGGAAATTTTGGCAAATTTTATTCAGTCTATAAACTTCTTATCAAGGACAATTAATATATCCTGTAAAATATTCTACGCACCTTGTATAGAACACTATCTGAAGGGGGTGTGAATTGCCTACCTGTGATCTGGAAGTTTTCAAAATTAAACTTTTTGGTTATTTTTCAGTTTCCCCCAAATGTGTGGAAGCTCTAGAGAGTTTTTACTTAATACAAATGGAAGGAGACGGCTTCTCTGATGGTTAATTTCAGATGGCAATTTGACTCAAGTAAGGAATACCTAGAGAACCATTGCCTCTGATGGTGTCTGAAAGGGGATTTTTAGAGAGACTGAAAAATGAACTCATGAACCAAGTGGGGAAGATTTGTCCTCATGTGGGTGGGCATCATCCACTTAGCTGGAGATCCAGATAGAAAAGGGAAGGCTACCTCTCTCCCTCCTCTCCTCCTTCCTTCCTCCCTGTCTTGGAGCTGAGCATTCTTCCCTTGCCTTTGGACATCAAAATACCAGGCTCTGCAGCCCCTGGACTCCAGACTCATACTCAAACCACTTGAATTCTCAGATCTTCAGACTCAGACCGAGAATTACAACAGTGTCTTCCCTGGCTGAGGCTTCTCAACTTGTAATGAGCTATGCCACTGGCAGCCCAGGGTCTCCAACTAACCTCTCAGTCTCCGTAAATACACGAGCAATTCCTCCAATAAATCCCCTCTCATCCACCTTCCTTCCATCCATCCACAAAGTAATAATCATTAAATATTAAGTATTAAATATTGAGATATTGGATTGACATAAAAACACATTTTCAAGGCATGTGACAAAAATAATGTCATCCCCTACTTTTGGAAATGCACTCTGAGCAAAAGTGGAGAAAAGATGATAGTAAAATGGAAATGTTATTTTTCCAAATCAGTTTGATGATTTTTGGAGAAATCATGGAGAGCCTGGAATTGGGTTAAGTGACTGCACTTGAGTTGTTCAATGTTATGTGTGGATTGTGAGAAAAACTCCTGAGAGTCATACATTTTTCTGAAATAATTGTACTTCAGGACTTAAGAAAAAAGAAAGGGCACCAGAACAGGGAAGACAAGTTAGATAAGAATTTCTCAATTTTTCTTCTAAAAACCTAATTCCTTTGGAATATAGCATTGGTTTCACAAAATTCAAATTATCTAATCATTTACAACCAATTGCCCGAGAGAGAGAGAGATTTAACTTATAAGGACACTAAATGTACTCAGAGTGCCTAAAAATGATAGACACCCTAGACATAGTCTGTACATGGAACTTGCACATGCCAAGGTTCTGATTGACAAAAGGCGGGTTTGTAAAGCAAGCTTGTGGAACCGCAGTGTGTGGCCATCTTTTGGGAGAGATGGAAACTAATTTTTACAAGTTAAAACACCTGCAACAAGGGTGGTCCTTTTTAGTTGCCTTTTGAAAAAGTCTTAGATTTGTGTCTTGTATTTATGTGTCTTAAATGGAGCCTACACAAGTTAAGTAGCTCATACAAAGTTAAAATAGAGTAAAAGTAACTACCATCACAGAGAAAATTTATTAAAATATTGTATTTTTATCTCACATTATTTAGTTACTACTAATTGACACTTAATTGCTCCTACTGTTTTGTCTAAGTATTTTTGTAATACAAATAATACAGAATAATATATGCTTTTAAATACATATTTATTTTGCATTTTGATGTCAAAGTAAAACCTTGTACCTAGTTATTAGTTTATATTATGCTATTATGGGTATTTGCATCTGAGTTATCTCTGGAAAAAGTTGTCCAGCATTTTAAGGAATGTTGCTGGCATAACAGGGGGCAAATCAAGTCTCTTTTTAATCTAAATATTAATTTCTAGTTGTTATAAATAGTTGAAATAGTAGAGTAAAACTAGGAGAGCACATATATTATATGTAAGGAAAGACTAGAAAATGTGTAAAGTTAGGTTTTTCTTGAACATAAAACATGTTAGCCAGCTTTGTATGAGAAAAGATACCACTCACCAAGTCGATAAATTTAGAAGAAAACTGGAACAGGGAACAAAATCTTAATATTTATAAATATAAGCATCTCTCGTGAATTAGAAAAGGATAGGACACATAAATATAAAAGGCACATAGATAAAGCATCTGAAGAGGTAGTGCAAAACAAAACAAATACACTTGTCCAACAAGCTTTGAAAATACCCATACTGATTAGTTCTTGGGTGAGTATAAAGAGAGGGCTACTCCTTTAAATCTATTGGTCTGGCAACATTTAATATCTATTACTGGTGGAGATACCTGGAGAAGTATATTCTCACATGCTGCTGTGGAAGTGAGAAAATGTTATGGCCTCTTTCAACAGCAAAATTTATCTATCTATCTATCTATCTATCGATCTATCTATATATATATATATATAATGTCTAGCCCAGCAATTCCACTCCCAGAATTCCATACAAAAAAGAAAAGAAATTTCACATTGACCCACAAGGATACTCAGTGGATCAGTGTTTATTGTGGCACCTAATTGTAAATAGCAATAATGCTCATCACTTATAGAATGGTGATGCATTCCTGCCAGGCAACTTTATGGAACCCTAGGAAGAATCGTTAGAACCATAAAGGTGCCACAGAGGGATTTCTGTGTTGTGTTGACAGACTGAGAAAAAACAAAGAACAGAAATTATCTATAATGTAGTGCTATTTTAAAAGCCAGCAATCAAAAATTATATAAACTTGTGGGTATATGTGTATACATGTTGTATAATTAGAAATTTTTAGAAAAAAAAAGGAATAATATAACATATTCCAATGGTTACTTTTTGAGGGTAGAAAAATATGACTGGAGGTAGAGGAAAAGCCAAGAAGAGAGGTAGGCAAGCAGAAAAATAATGATCAAACAAATGCTCTGAAGGGCATATGCAATTTCATTTCTTCAGATATGAAAGTTATATCTGTGTGTAAATATGAAACTACAGAAGATTTTCTGAAAGTCAGGTTTACTGAGGTATAATGTTCATATAGTCCAGTTCAGAATTTTTAAATGTATACAGTGAAAAATACTAAATAAAAAATAAATATTTTCATGTTTAGAAATTTTAAATGGTATCATTCACATATATGTTAAAATAATAGATTTCTAGTCCTGTGTTGATTTATAAACTTAAAAGTACTAGGGCATTTATAATTACATACTCATAGTTGCTCTGCTCTGATTTATTAATATTCAGCTGGAGAGGGCCATTGACATACACAAATTCAAACTGAACAATATATTAATGCAAAATTATAGTGACAGAGGCTTGGAACCTAGCATACATAAAACCCAGCATACATTAAAAACTTATTCTAAAATATCTAGTTTTTGTCATTTGCTCATCTAAATTTCTTTTACCTGATTATTCAATCAAAATGTGTGTACATATTTAAAAAACTCAAGTACAAAGTTTGTTTGAAATTGCATTATAAATTAGACTACATGCAAAAATAAGTTGCATGTTTATTATTTATAATAAAAACTCCAGCTTTTACTGGTGAAAGATTTTTATTTCTTAATAGGGCTCACTTTTTGCATTAAGAGCATTTGTTTGACTATAGTAGTTCTTGGCCCTGGTTCTGAGAGAATCCTTTTCTCTTGTAGGAATGCTTTCCCGCTTCCCCCTTCCTCTCACTAATTCTTAGTGCTGGCATCTGATTAGATACCACCTATTCCATGGTCTTTGGTGAATGTCCTCCCATTTGCTTTTCTTGCACCTATGTGAACTCCCATAAAAGCACTGTACCACACTGAGTTGTACTTGTCTTCTTTCTGCTTTGCTCCACCCTGTGTAACTGTGAACTTTGGGTAGGCTAAAAATGTGTTATTTGTGTTCTAGTATCATTGCCTCCCCTATGTCTTGCACGTGGCCCAATATTATCAGGACTAGGCACAAAATAAAAAATTATGATTGAAGAAGTACTTCATTTCCTTTCTTTCTTGTGGTCACAGGACCACCGTACTTTTATTCCCAATTCATTCAGCAATCACTATATTCCAATGCTCAAACATTAAAATAAGGACCAAGCAATAACAGCATATTGGGACAGATCAATAATATTTCTGGCATATATCAATAGATTTTAGGACAGAGTGAAGGTCTGTCAGAGTGAATGTGCAAATGGTAACTTAAGTTAAACCATATTTTGGGAAGCAGCGCACATCCAAAAGATTAATATCGTGCAGCTCTGGCCCAGACAGCACAATTCAACAGTATTTTGAAATATTAGCAAGTGCTCTGTATCTATATTTTTCAGTGTGGTCACCTCTAGCCTCATAGGGCTACTGAGCAATTGCATTGTGGACAATGTGACTAAGGTATTTGATTTTTAGTACTATCTCATAACACTGGGACCTCATGAATTAGAAGATATTTGTTTTCATGGATGAGGATGACCTACCCCCTAGAATCATTGGTGGCATTCTGGGTATAAAGCTAGATTACTCTGGAGTCCTAATTAACTCTTTAATATGCATACATTATCATTTCTAATTATATCCATCCAAAGCACCTTGTCAGCAGAGAATTGTTTCTAGATTGTACAGGAAACTTTCAACTGAATGAATTGCTTTGAGCAAGGATGTTTACTTGAAAGTTAAGGGGAAAACTCAGCATTTGACTATTCCTTAACAGTGCAAAAGAAGGGCTCTAAAAGATAACAGTCCTCTTTGAAAAATAAAATGGAAAGATTTTCTTGGAAAATGAAGTAGAAAATCAGTAAATGAACTCTGAGATCAGGACTCAGTGTTAGGGATAACACTCATTGCACATGGCAGATTTTAAATGACTGTCTTCAGCATTTTCACATTAGTGTGTCATGTTATGGAAACATGATGACATTTCAAGATGATGATAGTTCACAGTCTATTACACATTACACGGGAGCATTAAAAAGGAATTTGTATGGTGATCAGTTGTCACGATTCAGCATCACACCAACTTTTTGGCCTAGCAGTGAGAAAATAAAGATGTAATGTAATAGCACTATTTGTAGTACCGTGGTTATCCACAACAGGATACAAGTTAGTCCAAAACACTGAAATAATCAATTTTTGCATCAATTTGCATAAAATTCTCAAAGTAGCTTGATGAAAAAAAGATTCTCTATTATTATCAAGGTTGACAGTCAGATGAACACAGGAAGTGTAGAACTTCTGGTTGAAAATTTAACAGATCTAATCTCAGTAAACGTTTTACAGCGACTGCTTTAGAAGTTCTACTGAAATATTAAAAATACAGTAAAATCTTGTATGGTTTAATCTTGCATAGATTCGATCACTGGCTACTTTTGGTGACTAACAGCACGCGAAACCATCTCAGAACTTGGGATTGTGGTTACTCAGGGGATTTAGGGAAAAATGGCCCAATTAATTAGATCAATTCCCAAATTTTGTAAAGACTAAGGAATGAGGAAAGAAAATATGCCTACAGAATACAAATGAGGAATAAGGTATGAAAATGGACTTGATTCAGGATACCCAAGTAGAGTACTATGAAAGAGTATGATGTAAAGGGGAAGACTGAGCCAGGAGCATCCTAAGTCAGGCATATACTCTGTAACTCTTACCATCTGGCTGTGTGCTATAATGACTCTATATCACCTAGCCCAATCATTCACATCAGTCCAAATCATAATATGCCATATTTAATCCAAATCCAATCATAATATGCTATATTTAATCCAAACACAACCCACGTCACACAGTACAACAATTTGTCACATTTTAAAAGTGCCAAGTTTATTGCCATGGAAAGTAAAGATCTTAAGTGTTCAAATTCAATGAGTTTGGAAGAATAATACACTTGTTAAGATACAGGACATTTCCATCCACCCAGAAATTTTCCTTGCTCTCTTCCAGTCTGGAGTTGCTTCCATGGTGAATTCTATCACCATGGTAGGTAGATTAGTTTGACTGACTATTGAGCTTCAGGTAACTGATATCAATAGTATGTACTCTTCTGTCCCTGGCTGCTCTTGGACAACACAATATCCTTGAGATACAGTCACTTTTATTTGTGAATTATTTCATTCTTTGTTACTTCTTATATTGTGGTCTAATGTTTTTCCATTCCGCTGTTGTTGGATGTCTGGACTGCTTTCAGTTTGGAACTGTTACAGATAAACATGATCATACAAGTCTTTTAAGGATGGGAGTTTTTACCTTTCTTTGGTAAATATCTGGGATTGGAGTTGCTGGATCTTAGAGTAGGGATAAATGTATATTTAGATTATATTTATTGCAAAACCACCACACAGATTCCCACAGTGGTTTTTATACCATCCTTATCTGCAAGTTTTAGTTGCTTCACATTCTTGCCAATATTTGGTGCCTTTAATGATATGAGATATTAATCATTATTTTAATTGTAATTATTAGATATATTTTTTACTGAAAATTTTTCTTTTATGAAATGACTTCAAAATTCTTATTTTCTATTACATATCATTTATCTTTTTATTGATTTTAGGAGTCTTTTAATATATGAAGATGCAAGCTTTCTGTTGAATCTACGTGTATGTAGCAAATTACTTTATCCCACTTCTTTTTTTTTTACTATTTATTTATTTATTTATTGGAAAGGCAGAGTTACATAGAGGCAGAGGCAGAGAGAGAGATATCTTCCATCTGCTGGTTCACTCCCCAAATGGCCTCAATGGCTGGAGCAGGGTTGATCCAAAGCTAGGAGCCAGGAGCTTCTTCTGGGTCTCCCATGTGGTTACAGGGACCCAAAGATTTGGGCCATCTTCTACTGCTTTTCCAGGCACATTAGCAAGGAGCTAGATTGGAAGTGGAACAGCTCAGACTCAAACCGGTGCCCATATGAGATGCTGGCACTGCAGGCAGTGGCTTTACCTGCTATGCCACAGCACCGGCCTCACTTTCTCCCATTTCTTAGTTTGCCTTTTAACTTTCTCAACAGTGTCTTTGACAAATAGAAGTATTTTTCATTTTGATAACATCCATTGTGCCAAGTTTGTCCTTTGATTAAGGAAGCTAGATTTGTTCTGAGAGATAATTTTAATCACACAAGTTCGTCTGGATTTTTAACTGAATACCTCTCATGTTTACCCAGATCTTCTACTTTGGCTGTACTCAAACTCTAAATTTTGTCTACTCTAGGGTATATTGGCCTTCCAACTATTACTTTTCAGGTGTCCCTTGGTTTCCACCCCTGTGCACACAGTTTAGGGCCCAAGAATATAGAAGACTGCTGATTTTGAGAATCTTTCTGCTGTGGCTCTTTGCTTTCTGGAATTATCCCTTACCTTTCAGTAAGGCAGCCCTAATAACATCCTGTTGATAATGTAAGACAATACAATTGCAACTTTGTTCTTGGGTTCTAGCTGCATTGAGCTGTCCATGGACTTGGAAGTGTGCTCGTGGAAAAGCCACATGAAAGCGAATCATTCCTCTTGCAGTTTCCTCTTTCAAGGGTTATATCCCTTCCGTTTCCACCTGCTCTGTGAGAGGGTTTGCTACAAGACACTCAGTCAATACCAGAATCAGAGCCAACATCTTTTTTTTTTTTGTATGTATGTAATCACATTGTTTTCAATAGACTGAAGGAAGTAAATGGAAGCTATAGTTTTAGGATTATTTTATCTCAAACTTAAGTGATGCATTTGGAAGTGAAATTTACTTAGGATAAGAGTACATGGAGCCTCAGTGATGATAAAATGATTTTCATGAGACTATGTAATCATCTAAAAGCTTTTTTCACTTAAAGAAATGCCTGCAATTTGCTCGTAATCTATTTACCTGAAGTACACCTGAAGTGGCTGGTCTAACTCTACATTTTAGGTGAAATACTTTTAACTTTCCTTATGCTTACAAGTGCCCATTAATGATACTACTTAAATTTTTTTTCTCTTCTTCAGATTTGCTTCTGTTGAGTTCTCTGGTGTAATAGAAATGCTGAACCACAAAACAGACTGCTGCAGGTGATTCACATTCAACTCCAGCCAATGCCAGCTGTTGCGTCTGAACAGCATAGCAGTGCTATGAGGGCATTAGAAAAGAAGTGAAAGGAGACTGCATCATTCCTCAGTCTTGAAACTCCTGGAATTCAGTTGGGAGAAGATTTCGTTGTGATCTTTAACCTAGTACAGTTTGCGCTCTGTATTGGTGGGTTGTGTACCGGAGGATTAAACTAACTGCAGAAAAATAAGATCTAGAAAAAAAATTGTGTTTGCATTGAACATGGGTCAAAATTTTTCTTCTTTTTATTCCCTAAACAATATAATAACTAATTGCCTTTATATAGCATTTTTACTATATTAGGTATTAAAAGTAACCTAGACATGATTCACAGTATACAAGAGGATGTGCAAGGTTCTATAAAAATACCACACTGTTTAACATAAAGGACTGGAGAGATTACAGATTTTGGTATCTGAGGGAGTCCTGGAACCAATCCCTCACAGATACCAAGAGAAAACTGTGAATGATTTTTATAGTCTAGATTATATATGTTATTATTGAGAAATTAAAATTACCACAAGGGTTTGGAGTTATTTAGTTACACATTAGAATGAATCTTTTTTCTTTCTCGAAGGAATTATAAATAATCATGAAGAAATAATAATGTAATATATACTCATTATAATGCTACTTTTGATCAAATTCTTCTTGCATCTTTACTCTCTCCCTTCCTCTACAAGTCTGCATTATTTTGCCTGAATAAGACACAGAAAAAAACCCCAGAGAGATATTAGAGAAGGTATAGATAAAGAAAGGGGCAAAAAATTAGACTGAGTTTGTTCTAAAGGTGCATATTACATTGCCTTTAAGAAGAATGCCTTTTGGGAGAAGGTGGAGATAAATATAAAATAGAAATTAAAATGCAAATACAAACAATAATTATAATTGTTCCTATAAGGGAAAACTGCTTTGAGAATAACCATGATTAATCAGGAGAAATCTGGTGACAAAGAAACAAAAAGTAGCAACTTAGGAGAGAGAAAATTACTTATTGTTTTCTACCAAGGGAATAATTTTAACCTTTTAAGAGACTATGATGAAAAGAATATTCATCTCTGCTTAGTAGAGTAAAAACAACAGTAAAAAAGAGTGACTGAGAGGAAGGATGGAAGAATGAATGAGTGGGGAAGAGAAAGAATTGAAAGAGAGCAGGCTAAGGGAAGAAGCATGGAGGCTGAACGGAATCAAACAATTTCACGACGTTGCATACTATCTACGTTGAAAGGCAGCTACAATAATAGGTGATATTGTTTTAAGAACCTGGGAGTCTAGAATAAGACTGCCTGGATGATAATCCCTCACTCAGAGAGTTGTTGTGTAGGTTGCACAAGAGTAGGTACAGAGCATTCCACATCCCAATGTCTGTTTATAGTAAATCATCAATGTCTTTTAGTCTTTCCTATTGGGTTATGGACCATTAAGTCAGGGCTTGTTAAAAGCAAGCTTTCAATGCAACAACTTATATTTTATCTAAGAGTATATCTGCATTAGTGGAAGTAGCAAAACTACCAAAAATCAATAGATGGAAATCCAGATGTGAAACACAGCTGGTAAGTAGAAGAGGTAGGAGCCAAGTGACTAAAATCTGATTGCCAAATAAGCACCTATGCAGAGTTTCATTGAGGCAGAAGGAAATATTTGGATTCAGAAGAAGTACAGAGAAGCAGCTGAACCTGTAAGCTAACAAACTTGGAAGGCAAAAGAGGAGAGGCAATGAAGAATGTCTTGAGACTTCTGGGTAGTGTGATTAGGAGAATCTGATAAGCATGATGAATAATGAAGACGGTTGTAAGGGAATTATAGGAAGTTCCCTTCTAGGAAAGAGCAATCACAAGTGAGCAAGTGATCATTAAAATACATTCCATTGGTGACTCAGGCAAAATAATCCTATGCGGAAACTTACCCAGTAGGTTCACTGCTGTGTGTGTTTAGAGAAGCTGGGGTCTCCTGCATTGTTTCCCTGTCAACTTGAAGACCCCACAAGCCACTGGCCATGATGTTTGAGTGTTGTTCATTTTCCAAATGGAATTAAAAAAAACCCCACAAATAGGATCGCATTTCCTTTAATTAACAGCTTATCAAACATACATAAAACTGTCCCCATTACATAAGGGAAGCTTAATAAAAGAGATTCATATTTAAGTTGCTTAAAAAATAGTTGACTTTGGAAGACCTTAAATGCCTATTCTGTTGCTGTTTGTTTAATTAAATAAAGCCAAGGATTCAATGTTTACCTAACCAAAACTAACATATCTCTTTGCAACATATTTTCACTTCAGATTTCTGTTCTAAAAATGTGATTATTTCTGCACAATGACACATCTGTTTGCTGTCTACTGATAATTTTATTTTACCGTTTTCTTCACGCCCATGAGCAATATATTTCTTATCAAGTCATACACTTGAACATTGAAACAAAATGCCAAATATCAAAACAAGTAGATTAAATACTGAGTCAGATAGAACACTTTAAAATTAAATACACCAGTTACAAACCAGATCAATATTAAATTAATTATGTCCTATGTACAGTAGCCTTCTAAGTGTCCACATTAAGTCTGATCTGTCTGAAACTTATATTGAAGAATGGAAAAATTAGATCATTTTTCACCAGCAATATATAATTGATATGACAAATCAGACACTTATTAAAATGTTGAGCATCACTTACTCTTGCAATATGAAACAATGCAGTGCAATGTTTACTTACATCTGGAAGAAGTTTTAATATGGTAACTCAGGCCTTCTCAAGGAGCTTTTGTTTTCTGGGAGAGTAAAATTGGGGTAACAGAAACATTTTCAGTGGTAGATGAGGTAGAATTTCTTTGACATTTAACATATACTTTTGCCATATTTCTAGAAGTTATAAAGATTTATCAGGGCTCATTTACTTCTGAATGGCTCAACAGTGAACTTCATAATACATACAAGGCAAAAGGTAATTAGAGGGAAGGATATAGGCTTTGAAGATAGAAATCATTCTACATCCAGTTCTGCCACACAGATGTAGAATGAACATGAGTAGCTTACTTTTCTACCCGTAACTTCAGTTTTCTCAACTATAGAATGAATGCTGTAATATCTTCCTTTACAGTTTTGACCATTAGAATGAAGGCAAGGAAAATAAATGTCTAGTACAGACCTTGTTACATCATAAGTGATCAACAAATGTTATAAAGAAACAGTTGTTATTAGCATCATTATACGGATAGCAAATAATGATCCCCAAATTCTATATGCATTATAGATGATTTTTAATAAGGAAATACAAGTTAAATAAGCAGAGAATCTCAGAATATTGGAAGAATATTTTTATAGTGTGTTAATTACTATTAAGAATTCAGGAAAGTTAGCTGTGCAAATTTCTAAGACAGTAGAGAGCCTATAAATAAAATCAGGAGTAAGTAATTTTAATAGCTATCAAGAGAGTGACAATGTTTGTAGAGAAATGGTAACAATATAAATATTTATAATGAATTCTTGTTGCCTCCCAGATACTGCACAAAATGGTTTTCAAACAATGTCTCATTAGATTTATGGTAATTCGGTGAGTAGGTGTTATTTTTACTACCATTTAATAAATACTGGAACTTAGTGAAGATTAAAGACGATCGATAATTTTCCCATGTTCATGCAGCAAGAAAACAGTAGCCCTGGGTTTTGGTCTTAAGGCATAGATGTCAGAACACAGTTCAGTGGTGGAAAAATTGTGTAATGAGAGAAAATAAGGCTAAAAAATGTCTATGCAATCTTGAAAAGTTAAATACTTATACAATCGGTGATAACGTTTCAGGATACTACAAAAAGGGGTCCTGAGAGTCCATCACCTGGACAAGTGGCACTGTGCGGCCACAGTACTCCCATCCTTCAATGGGTGCTCCTGCTAGGCTTTCCAAGGAGATGAAAGCCAAGTTCAATCCTAAAGGAGAGCCCAGACAAGTGAGATAAGTGAAAACACGTCTGAAAAGACAAGGGAGAGCACTTAGGAACATTGCTGACTTTTTTTTTTTTTTTTTTTTTTTTTTTGACAGGCAGAATTAGATAGTGAAAGAGAGAGAGACAGAGAGAAAGGTCTTCCTTCTGTTGGTTCATCCCCCAAATGGCCGATATGGCTGATGTGCTGAGCTGATCCGAAGCCAGGAGCCAGGTGCTTCCTCCTGGTCTCCCATGCGGGTACAGGGCCCAAGGACCTGGGCCATCCTCCACTGCACTCCTGGGCCACAGCACAGAGCTGGACTGGAAGGGGAGCAACTGGGACAGAACCAGCGCCCCCAAACTTGACTAGAACCTGGAGTGCCGGCGCCGCAGGTGGACGATTAGCCTAGTGAGCCGCGGTGCCGGCCCATTGCTGAATTCTGAGCTGAGGGGCTGGGACTCCATTCTGTGTATGATTTGTATGGTGAACATGCTGGAGCTCTCAGGCCCCACCCAACTATTTCAGGCCAGCCTTGCTGGATGTTGTCTAACTGCAAAGTCGTCCCAGTACTGTCTAATTGTCTGGTTTATTCAGAGAAGTCAGAAATCCACATTTACAATTTTATTTACTGACAGGCAACACAAACACTTTTAAACACTGCTTCATGGGATCAGCACTGGGAGACCTCAGGCTCCAGTCTGCGCATCTGCTGCAGGCACCTGAGTGTGTCTGCAGCTTTAAAGGGAGCTGCTCACTAATTTCAGTGGGATGCTGGCCGCAGGAGGAGTCGGTATCACAATGAGAGCATTAGCTGATAGCAACAGGAAAATGTTATTTCTCTGTTTGCCCTCTCCGTGGAAGAGTGATTTGTAGAGCCCACGGATGTGAAGAATACATATTCCTCTTTGTTAGAGAAACACTGGTGATCAAATCTGTTAGCACTGCCTGCCAGGCTATCCATAATATTGTAGTCTCATCTTTTGTAGTCCTGTGTGATACTAATGAGAATTAAGGGAGAGAAAAACATTTATGACAATGAATATGTATAATGAATCTGTCATCCCTACTGCAAAAGAAATTTCAATGATTTTGTAAATGTTCTCTAATTTATTTACTTAGAAACAGTGTCTCTTCCTCTCCCTCTTCCTTGTTTCTTCTCTTTTACATTCCTTAGGCTGAAGTTGCAATGTGAAGAAATCATCTCGCGGCATTTACCATAGAACATTTAACTATAACTCTATCGTAGAATTTTTGGTCATGCTTTTTGTTAGCGTATGCCTATTCTGAAGTGTTTTCATACCAGTATTTTCATTTCCAAATTGAAAGACTACTGATTTATTTTCTAAACAAATCATAAAGTAATAGCCAAGGTTAATTAAGACTATCATTTCCGGATTTGGGAATCCTCCACGGGTTGGAAGAACAATTATCCACAACCATTTTCAGTAATATGCAAAATGTTCCTTTTTTTTCTCTCTCTCTCTCCCTTTCTCCCTCCTTCCTTGCTTCCTTCCTTCCTTCCTTCCTTCCTCCCTTCCTTCCTTCCTTCCCTTTCCCCCCTTTTTTTTGAGAGGCAGAGAAACAGAGAGAGAGGCAGGTAGATATATATAGAGAGAGCGCTCCCATTTGATCCAGGTCTCCCACATGAGAGGCATAAATCCAATTAACTGAGCTATCATCTGCTGCCTCCTAGGGTCAGCACTAGCAGGAAGCTGGATTCAGAAGGTGAAACAATGTGTGCTTCTTAATTTCTTAACTGCTTCACTAAATGCCTACTCCTAAAATGTTTCTTAATATCATTTCTTCCAGGGAGTCCACATCTACCTAGCTGAATTTTCTCTGGGCACTTCAGTTGAGTGATCAAATGTTTCTACAGGTAATTGTGTCATTATCTTGGATACAAAATTTAGTAGGACGTATAGGTAGATAAATGGTAATGATGTAAAATATTATCTCTTTACCAATATAGTAAAATATCTAAATAGAAATTTTAATCCTAGAAAGAGAAAGTTTGAAAGTGCATGGAACCTTGAGGAGAATAGAAATTCTAAAATTCCTATCATGCTAACAGAGGGTTATGGGTAGATTTCAAGAAATCCTTGGACAGGAAAAGAGGGGACATCTTTTTCAGTAAATTGCATCTGAAATTTAATAATTCTTTCAATTATAAATGTAGGCAAAAGTCAGAATGAGAGTAGCTGTGTGTGTAACTTCACCACCAACAAAAATTACATTTTCACATGACAGTATCATTACTGAAGGTATCTCAACACAGAATTGACAATGATCACTAGTGTAGAATTAAGATGTGTATTAAATGTGGTGAAAGAGATTTTATGATGGATTCATATAAATTAGTACATCATATTTTAATAAAATTGGTTTCCTTGTGCATACTATATATCTAATTCTATATGATTTTAAACATACTTCTATAGGCTTTTTCAGATTGTCAGATTACTTCTGTGTAGGAGTTTCAGATTGGACAGCATTTTCAGATTGGACAGGGAATAAGGAGAAATGATAGAAGGAAACTCCCTCAGAGCAGAGGCAGAGGAGGTCTAAGACTTTGGATTAAATAAATTCAGTCAAGATCAACTGGTGGAAGTGAATGGTTTCTTGGGAGGATATTCAAACTGTGTAGAGGACAGAGAACCTTACCCAGTTACCTTTATTTATTTATTTTTAACACCTAGGGATGTATTCTTTATAATAAAAAGGTATATATGTGTGAAGTTAAGGGAAAGAGAGAAGGAGAGAAGGAAGGAAGGAGAGGTAGGGAGGGAGGGAAGAAGAGAGATGGAGAGGGGGAAGAAAAGGCAAAGTTAAAGCAACTGTCCAGCTGTGAAAATCAACAACTGAAAGCTCCAGGTTGCCAATATTCATGTGTTCCAGTTTCACAAGTTTCAATGTACCTAAATTCTCCAATTGAAAAATGCAGACTGGCTGAATTGATTAAAAAACAAAACCCATCTAATTGCTGCCTTTAAGAAATCTCACCAACACTGACTGACACAGACTGAAAGTGAAAGGATGGAAAACGATGTTCTATGCAAACAGAAAGCAAATACAAGCAGGTATTGTCATCCTAAAATCAGACAAAATAGACTTTAACACAAAATCTTAAAAGAGTCAAAGGAGGGCATTATGTAATTATTAGGCAATCAGTTGAACAGGAAAACGTGACTATCTTAAATGTATGTGCACCCAATGTCAGGACACTTGGCTATTTAAAACAAATGTTGATAGATCTAAAGATAAGTATCACTCCAATACAACAATAATGGGGGACTTCAGCACCCTACTTCATCAATGGACAAATCAACTAGATAGAAAATAAACAAGGCAGTCCAGAACTGATAAAGGATTAACAACTAGAATCTATAAAATGATGAAGAAACTCCACAGCAACAAAACAAACAACCCAATAAAAAGATGGGCCAACGACCTTAACAGACATTTTTCAAAAGAGGAAATCCAAATGGCCAACAGACAAATGAAAAAATGCTCAAGATCTCTAGCCATCAGGGAAATGCAAATCAAAACCACAATGAGGTTTCACCTCACCCCAGTTAGAATGGCTCACATACAGAAATTTACCAACAACAGATGCTGGAGAGGATATGGGGAAAAAGGGACACTAACCCCACTGTTGGTGGGAATGCAAACTGGTAAAGCCACTACGGAAGATAGTTTGGAGAGTCCTCAGAAACCTGAATATAGCTTTACCACATGACCCAGCCATCCCACTCCTTGGAATTTACCCAAAGGGAATTAAACTGGAAAAAAAAGAGTTGTCTGCACCTCAATGTTTATTGCAGCTCAATTCACAATAGCTGAGACATGGAATCAACCTAAATGCTCATCAACAGATGACTGGATAAAGAAATTATGGGATATGTACTCTATATAATACTATACAGCAGTAAAAAAAAATGAAATCCGGTCATTTGCAACAAAATGGAGGAATCTGGAAAACATCATGCTGAGTGAAATAAGCCACTCCTAAAGGGACAAATATCATATATTCTCCCTGATTGTTGACAACTAAATTAGCACCTCAAAGGAAAACTGTTGAAGTGAAATGGACACTATAAGAAACAATGACTTGATCAGCCCTTGACTGTCGAGGAACAACTTACTATTTTATTCCTTTTAGTATTTTTTTTGCTTTACTTAATACCATTTGTTGAACTCCTTAATTTATACACAGTTATTCTTAGGCGTTTAAAATTAACTGAAAAGTGATCTCTGTTAAATACGAGAGTGGGAATAAGAGAGGGAGGAGATACAGTTAGGCACATGTTCATTCAGACTTACCTCCAATGGTAGAGCTAGAAATGTGCCAGAGGATTCCAATTCAGTCCCATCAAGGAGGCATGTGCCAATGCCATCTTATTTGTTAAAGTGATCAGTTTAAGTATATAATTGATCAAAAAGATAGGGTAAGTGTCAAAGAGATTACACAATTAAGACCAGCGTCTGCAAATAATGAAGGATAGAATTAAAAAGAGAGAATGATCCTACAGGGGAAGCAGGATACACAGCAGACTCATAGAATGGCAAATGCCCTAAACAGCACTCTGGCCTCAGAATCAGTCCTTAAGGCATTTGGATCTGGCTAAAAGGCCCATGAGTTTCACAGCATGGAAAGCCAAGACACTGTGGCGAAAATGACCTGACTGAAAGATCTCGGTGAATGAGATCCCCCAGAAAGAATGGGCCATCAGAGAAGGAGGTACCTTTCTCTGAAGGGAGGAAGGAACTTCCACTTTGATATGGCCTTGTCTAAATAAGATCAGAGTTAGTGAACTCAAGAGGCTTCCATAGCCTTGGCAGCTCATAACAAGAGCCCTGGGTTATTACTGATGTCATAAATAGGAGTGTCAATTGATAAATCAATAGCAGGAATCACTGTGCATCTGCTTCCCATGTAGAATCTCTGTCCTTAATGTGTTGTACTATGAGAATTAACAGTAAAACTGCTACTTGAACAGTATTCTATATTTTGTGTGGCTGTGTGGGTGCAGTCTGTTGAAATCTTTATTCAGTATGTACTAAATTGATCTTCTGTATATAAAGATAATTGAAACTGAATCTTGATGAAGAATGGGATGGAAGAGGGAGTGGGAGATATGATGGTTGCGGGTCGGTGGGAGGTTATGAGGGAAAAAGCTGCAACAACTCAAAAGTTGTACTTTGTAAATTTATATTTATTAAATTAAAAAAAGAAAATAAACAAGGAAACAACATAGTTAATCTACACTATGGACCAAATGGACCTAATTGAAATCTACAGAATCTTTCATCCCACAGTTGCAGAATACATGTTCTTTTCATCAGTGCATGGAACTTTCACTAGGCTAGACTATATGCTAAGCCATAAATCAAGTCTCAGCAAATTAAAAACAAATTGAAATCATATCATGTATCTTTTTTTTTTTTTTGACAGGCAGAGTGGACAGTGAGAGAGAGAGACAGAAAGAAAGGTCTTCCTTTTTGCCATTGGTTCACCCTCCAATGGCCGCCGTTGCTGGTGCACTGCGGCCGGCACACCGCACTAATCCGATGGCAGGAGCCAGGTACTTATCCTTGTCTCCCATGGGGTGCAGGGCCCAAGTACCCGGGCCATCCTCCACTGCCTTCCCTGGCCACAGCAGAGAGCTGGGCTGGAATGTATCTTTTCTGACCATGGTGGAATGAAGCTGGATTAAAACCTTAAGAAACTAGAAAATATACAAACCCACAGAGAATGAACAACACATTCTTGAATGAACAGTGGATAACAGAAGAAATTAAAAGGGAAATTAAGAAATTTCTGGAAACAAATGAAAATGACAATACAACATATCAAAACTTATGGGATACAGCAAAAGCAGTGTTAAGAGAGAAGTTTATAGCAATTAGAACCTATATCAAGAAGTTAGAAAGGTATCAAATAAATGACCTATTAATCTATCTCAAGGTCCCAGAAAAACAACAATGAACCAAACCCCAAATTAGTAGGAGGAAAGAAATAATTAATGAAATTGGAACAAAAAATATACAAAAGTTCCTTAATGAAGAACTGGTTTATGAAAAAAAGCCAACAAAATGGATACACCATTGGCTCAGCTAACCAAAAAATAAAAAATAGAAGATCCAAATAAATAAAATCAGTGATGAAAAAGGAGACGTAACAATGGACACTAGAGAGATAGTGATCAGAAATTACTACAACAAGCTATATGGCAACAAATTGGAAAATCTGCAGGTAATGGGTAGATTTCTGGAAACATATAATCTACCAAAATGGAGTGATGAAAACCTAAATAGACCAATTAAACCACTACAGATATTGAATCAGTAATACATATCTCCCAAGAAAGAAAAGTCCAAGACTAAATGGCTTCTCTGCTGAATTATATCAAACATTTAAAGAGAACTGATTCCATTTCTTTTCAAATTATTCAAAGTAATTGAGTGGGAATCCTTCCAAACTCCTCCTACAAGGCCAGCATCACCTGAATACCAAAATCAGAAAATATACACAAAAGACAACTATATTGCACTATCCATAATGAACATAGATGCCAAACTTCTCAACAAAATAGTAGCTAACTGAATCCAACAACATTTCAGAAAAATAATTCATCCAGACCAAGTGGATTTTGTCCCTGGTATGCAGGGATGGTTCAACATTTGCAAATCAATCGATGTGATACATCACATTAACAAATTGAAGAACAAAAACCATATGATTATCTCAATAGATGCAGAGAAAGCATTTGGTAAAATACAACATCCTTTTAAGATAAAAACCTTAAGCAAACTGGGTATAGAAGGAACATTCTTCAACACAATCAAAGCAATATACAGCAAACGCAGTGCTAGCATCATATTGAATGAGGAAAAGCTGGGAACATATCCACTAAAATCTGCAAACAGTGATGCCCACTTTCATCATTGCTCCTCAATATAGTTCTGGAAGCTTTAACCAAAGCCATTAGGGATAAAAAACAAATCAAAGGGACATCAGTTGGAAAGGAGGAAGTCAAATTATCCCTTAGGCTCTAAGGGGAGCCAAAAGTTTCCACTTAGAGGCTGTTGGAACTCATAAGAGAGTTTGGTAAAACTGCAGGATATAAAATCAACACACAAAAACCAACAGACAATACCATGACTGAAGAAAGAACTTGCAAAGTCAGTCTCGTTCACAATAGCCACAATATTTAAATACTTGGGATAAACTGAACCAAGGATGTGAAAGATCTATACAACGAAAATTATAAAACATTAAAGAAATAGAAAAGACACAAAAAATGAAAAATATATCATATTTGTAGATTGGAATAATCAGATCAGTATCATTAAAATGTCCATGCTGCTGAAAGCAATTTACAGATTCAATGTAATCCCAAGCAAAATACCAATGACATTCTTCTCATACCTAGAAAATGATGCTAAAATTTATACAGAAACACAAGAGATCCCGAATATCTAAAGCAAACTTAAACAAGAAAAACAAAGCTGGAGGCATCACAATACCAGATTTCAAGATGCTCTTCAGGACTGTTACAATCAAAATAGCCTCGTGTTGCACAAAAATAGGCATGTAGACCAACAGAACAGAACAGAAACCCGAGAAATCAACCCACACATCTACTTCCAACTAATCTCATGAACAAGCTGAAATAAATCCCTTTCAAAAGGACAGTCTCTTCAACAAGTGGTACTGGGAAATTTGGATCTCTGCATGCAGAAGTATTAAACAAGTCCCCCTATCTTACACCTTAAACAAAAATCAACTCAGAATTGATCAAGGATCTAAGTCTACGACCTGATACTATCAAATTGCTATAGGAAAACATTGAGGAAAACTCTGTAAGACATTGCCATAGGCAAAGACTTCTTGGAAAAGACCCCAGAAGCGCAGGCAATAAAGACAAAAATAGATAAATAGGATTGCATCAAGCTGAGAAGCTTCTGTCACTGCAAAGGAAACATACGTGAAGAGGCAACCGACAGAATTGGAGAAAATATTTGCAAGCTATGCTACTGATTAATATCCAAAATCTATAAAAATCTCGAGAAACTTAACAATGGGGCCAGTATTATGGCATCTCATATGTGCTCCAGTTTGAGTCTGGGCTGCTCCACTTCTGATCCAGCTCCCTGCTAATGTGTCTGAGAAAGTAGCAGCAGATGGCCCAAGTCCTAGGGCTCATGCACCTACCTGGAAACTCCAGAAGAAGCTCCTGGCTTTGGATCAGGCCAACTCCAGCCATTGTGCCTTTCTGGGGAGTGAACAAGCATATGGAAGATCTCTCTCACTCAGTCTTTTTCTCTTTGTCTATAATTCTGCCTTTCAAATAAATAAATATTAAAAAAAGAAAACAACAACAACAAAAAATCAAGTCAAGAAATGGGCATTTTGAAAAGGATGAAATTAAAGTTTCCAAAAGATACTTGAAAAAATGCCCAAGATCACTAGCCATGAAGGGAATGCAAAACAAAACAAAACAAAACAAAACACCAGAAAAGCCACAACAAGGTTTTACTTCACCCTAGTTAGAATAGCTATAATCTAAAAATCAAAAAAACAATAAACACTGGTGAGGATGTGGGGAAAAAATTTCCCCTAATCTACTGTTGTTGGGAATGTAAACCACAATGACCGGGCGGCGCCACGGCTCACCAGGCTAATCCTCCGCCTTTGGCGCTGGCACCCACCCCGGGTTCTAGTCCCGGTTGGGACACCGGATTCTGTCCCGGTTGCTCCTCTTCCAGTCCAGCCCTCTGCTGTGGCCTGGGAGTGCAGTGGAGGATGGCCCAGGTCCTTGGGCCCTGCACCTGCATGGGAGACCAGGGCTCCTGGCTTCGGATTGTCATAGCATGCCGGCCGCAACGCACAGGCTTTACAGCCACTTGGGGGGTGAACCAACGGAAAAAGGAAGACCTTTCTCTCTGTCTCTCTTTCACTGTCTAACTCTGCCTGTCCAAAAAAAAAAAAAAAAAAAAAAAACAAAACAAAACAAAAACAAAACCCTGCAATGACTTGACTACAAAAATCTGAAAATAGATCTATCATATAACCCAGCCATCCCACTCCTTGTAATTTACCCAATGAATGAAATCAGCATATGAAATATTTATTTGTATCCCAATGTGTATTCCGACTCAATCCACAAAAGCTAAGATATGAAATCAACCCAGATATCCATGAACTGATAAGTGGACAAAGAAAATGTAGTATATATACGCTATGGAGTGCTACTCAGCTATAAAAAAGAATGAAATCCTGTCTGTCATTTGCAATAAAATGGATGCAACTGGAAACCATTATGCTTAGTGAAATAAGCCAGCTCAAAAAGATAAATATATATTTTTTCTGATATGTGGCAGTTAAAATAGAGTACCAAAAATGTATTGGAATGAAATGGTCTTTTGGGGATACGATTGTCACTTTAAGCCCTTGCTTATACTTCTATGGAACTGTGGTTTTCCTATTTTCACTTGCTCAATATTATGATTAGTGGTGAATTAAGCCTATAAATACAGAGTGGATTAAAATTATGGCTTTGCAAAAACTGATGAAAAGAGGGGAATTAAGGAGGGGAAAGGGGGAGCAGGTGAATTAGGGAAGCGTGGTTGTCTTCTTGAAACTTTACTATAGAATGCATGAAATCTGTCCTCTTTATACTAATCAACAAATTTTTAAAGGAAAATAAAAATTTCTCAACTGTTTTATATAAAAGTCACTTTATTTTTCATTGTCCAAGATGGAGAAAAGACTTTGATAGCTGTTTTTTTTTAAGATTTATTTTATTTATTTGAAAGACAGAGTTACATAGAAAAGTAGAGATAGAGAGGTCTTCCATCTGCTGGTTCACTCCCTAGATGGCTGCGACTTCTGGAGCTGCACGGATCCAAAGCCAGGAGCCAGGAGCTTCCTCCAAGTCTCCCATGCAGGTGCAGGGGCCCCAGCATGTGGGCCATCTTCTACTGCTTTCCCAGGCCATGGCAGAGAGCTGGATCAGAAGAGGAGCAGCTGGGACTAGAACCAGTGCCTGTATGGGATGCCGGAGCCTCAAGCCAGGGCGTTAACCCACTGCACCACAGCTCTGGCCCCATAGATAGCTGTTTTCAATGGAAGCATTTGCTTCCAGGCCATCCCAGGACAAAGTCCCAATTATATCCTAAATTAGCTCACTAATCCTGGCAAGTCATCTAAGCTAATTGAACCCCATTTTCTCTATTTATAACATTAGAGTAATAGCTGTCTTACAGCATTGTTGTCAGATGATAGCTAAGGCAAAGATATATACATTGAGTACCCAGAAGTAGTTGACATATACTGAGCACAAAGACAGCTCATCATCATCATTATTTTTGTTGTTGTTATTGAATTCTTTATTTAGTGGAAGGTTAATATTGTGATTTGAAAGTGAATTGAAAGTACATTATTGCAAAATTAAAAGAAAAATAAGAAATGAAGGATGAGGAAGTGTGGGAGCAATGGAGGGTAGGGTGATAAGTATCATTTTATTCTTAAAACTGTATATATAAAATATATTAAATTTTTCCCTTTATATAAATTAAAAAATTTTAAAAATCATCATTATTAATCTTATGTTGAAAGCACATCATTGAAAGATTTCAGTGTTATGAAATTACTTAAAAAGAATGAGGTATGGCATTTGAATAGAATCAAGTCTAGACATGGAGACAAATTAGATGCTAGCATGATGCAGATGCGCAGAAGGAATGGAGATAGAGGAATAATATAAGAAAGGTTTAAGAGACATATTTCTCCAGAGTTGGTGACCAGTTAAGTCCTGAATGTGAGGGTGGCATTTAATGATTCCCAGACATCTGAGTTGGTTGAATGGGAGGCTGGTGGAGCTGTCTACAAAAGGACCACATTTGGGATGAATAGTGATGTGATTGGTTTGGGATATGTGGAAATTAAAATGTGTAGGGACATTCAGATGGTCCAAAAGGCCAAATACAATATATGGGATATATAAGTCAGAGCTCAGAAGAGGGTCACTGATGGAGACAGAGGTTAACTATCATCAATCTAATAGATGTTAATGAGCTCATGATATAAAATCAACAAAGAGAAGGTAAATAGAATAGATGGTCAGGGGTAGAGTTTCAGCACACATGAAGAAATTAATCAAGAACCTTTTATTTATTCAGTAACCAAAGGTATATTTGATTCCTAATTTTATGGTATTCTTTTACAAGAAGAGTACCTCAAAGCCACCCAATAGTAGCTCAATTAAATGACAAAGGAAGTATTCCTCATATAAAATAGTAAAATTAAACTAGCTGGGAGCAAAATAATATAGAAAGAAAGGAGAATAAAATTTAAAGCTCTCCTTAAATTGAATGCTTACCAAAAAGTAGAATTATTAGCATATTTACTAATTCTGTCAATCTTCAACTACTTACCCTCTTTACGGACCAGTAGACAGCAGTTCCTTTTATTTATGCCCAATTTGTTTATCAACCAATGTGGTAACAAAATGACTTTCTATTTTTTCTTGTTGTACACTCTGAATTATGCTTTATAGAGTCAAATCTTTAGATGGCTAACCCTTTTGTTAAAATATTTTTCAAAGAAGTATGTTGCCTCCCTAGGAAAGCTCATTTAGTAGGTCAAGAAATTTCTGGATATAGCAGTTATGGTGTTGTGAAAGGGTGTCTGATTTGTGATCTAAGACCAGAATCTTAAAACTTTCCAATTTAATAGAGGACACATTTTCAATGACTCTAGAAATGCTTTAGCATTTTCCATCTGCTTCCTGTGGTTCCCAAATCCAATAGCACTGCCTACAGATGTCTTATTTGTTAGTTGGTTTTTCTCTTTTTATCACTAGTCTTAAAAGTTTAGAAGTTGTGGTTGTTGCTGTTATTGCTATGGTGTGTTTGCAAAGAGCTTGATGGCTGTGCTTTAGTTGTCAGTTGCTAGGGCAGAAGTGTGGAGGTGACTCAACAATGAGAATCGCAGGAGAATGGATCTGTGCAGGGGGCAGGGCAGGTGGTGTGGGTGTGGGTGGGGACAGATTGGGAGTGAATGGACCATGTTTTAAGAACAATGAGAAATCAGAAGACAGATTCTTTATTACTGAGATCTGAGTCTGACCTCTAGCTTATGTACTGTTGGCCATGTTACTGAGAGTTCCTAAAACTCAGTTTTTAATGTGTATAATAGGAATAATAAAACTATCTGATAGAATTGTTGTGGGGATTGAATATTACAAACTATTAAGAAGACAGTAAAAATATTCAATGAGAATCATTATTATCTTTGTTTTATTACTACTTAACATTAAGAGAATTCCTAGGAACAGACATAGGATCAATAATAAGAGGAAAAATATCTACAGTGTTAAAGAATAAAGTGGCTAATTATTTATTTTTATAAGCAAGAAAAGGTAAAAAAATGAAGTAGGAATTTGATTATAAAATAATTCCTTTATACATTTTTATATTGGAGTTGAATGGTGTCCCCCAAATTTCATGCCCCTTGAAATGTCAGAATGTGCCCCTGTTCAGAAATATAGTTTTTAAAGATGTAAGGAAAGTAAAGATAGAGGTGAGGAGGAGGCTAGATCCTAAACTCAATGCACCAAAATTAGAAGAGACAGGAAAGAATACAAGAGACCTGGAGTTGGTGATGGAAAGATGGCAATGAGATTGCAGCTAGGAAGCCAAAAGCCAAGGAACGCCTGGAGCCTCCAGAACTGGGAGAGGGGGAAGTGTTCTTCCTTAGAGCACTCTCAGTGCAAAGCCCTGCCTCCACCTTGATTTCAAACGCTGACCTCCAGAAGTTCTGAGAGAGTTTTCTCTAGAAAATTATTCTGCAGAATAAAATGTTGTGTGAGAATATTCAAAAGTATTCTGAAAGGATATTCTACAGAAGCCTTGGAGAAGAAATTCTCATTATCTACTGCCACCAAGTCTATTGTACTTTGTTATAGTAGCCCTAGAAACCATATACAATCTATAGAGAATCAATGGGTTGGGGTGGGCAACATTTTTCTCTCTCTCATCCTTTAAAGAAGCAAAAGAATTCATACAACCTGAATACTATCACGTGATTTCATTTCCTTTAAGTTTTTTCTCATTTTTTTCTAGGAAAAAAAAAAACTAACCAAATATAGGATATGTAAAGTGGAAGGCAAAGGAGATAAATACATTTTTTTAAATACCAGAAAGTATAAAGATTTATTTTAGGCAAAGATCTGAAAATATAGGTTCTTATTCTAGCCATGATTAACCCAAACAAAGTTAAAAATAAAGCAAATTATAGTGAGGAGCATGCTGAAATCCTGATGTTGGGTTCTGGGGGGAAATGTGGCAGAGCAGCACTCCCACTCCCACAAAAGATGTCTACAGTCTAACTTCTGGGATTGGGAATGTGCTGCCTTACGCAACAACACGGACTTTGCACGTATGACTGAGGGAGGGATTTTGAGTTGAACAGATTATCCAGGATTGCCTATTTGGATAGATGTCAACCTTGGGGAGCAGCAGGTTAAGCTTCTATGTGCTAGACCAACACCCCGTATCGCAGGGTCACTTCAAGCCTTGGCTACTGCTCTTCTGAGCCAGCTTCCTGCTAATGCACCTGGCAAAGCAACAGTAGATAGCACAAATGCTTGGACCTCTACCAACCACGTGGGACTCCTGGATGGAGTTCCAGGCTCTTGCCTTAAGTCTGGTGCAGCCCCAGCCACTGCCACCATTTGGGCAGTGAACCAACAGATGGAAGACCTTTCTCTCTCTCTCTCTCTCTCTCTCTCTCTCTCTGTATTGGTCTGCTTTTCAAAATAAATAAAATCTTAAAAAAAAGAGAGAGAGAGTCAGGAGGGTCAGAGACAGATAAAGATTGGCAGCTGCTGGTGGCTTAAAAGACAGAGGAAAAGGCTGGAAAGCAGGGAGTGGACGTAGCCATGTAGGTGACTTACAGAAGCTAGAAAAGACAAGAGAATGGACTGTGTCTTGAAACTTCCAGAAAGAAAACAGCCTTGCTGACACCTAAATTTTTGTCAGTATGACCTATGTTGAATTTGTGACCTATAAAAACTTAGGATAATAAATGTGTTGTTTTTAAGCTACGATTTGCAATAGTTTGCCATGGCAGCAATAGAAAATCAATACACATAGCACAAAAAGATGCAGATGCTTTGTATAATGTATGATGAAACTCTTCTCAATATTTTGGAGTTGACATTTCTATCTTCTTTTACTGTGAACCAATGAGAATATGGTCTGAGTTTAAAACAGCAGTTTGAGGCTGGCACTGTGATGTAGCGGGTGGGGCCGCTGCCTGCAGTGCAGGCATCCCATGTGGGCACCGGTTCGAGTTCTGGCTGCTCCACTTCTGATCCAGTCCTCTGCTGTGGCCTGGGAAACAGCTCTGACCATTGCAGCCAGCTGGGGAGTGAGCCAGTGGATGGAAGACCTCTCTCTCTCTCTCTCTCTCTCTCTCTGCCTCTGCCTCTCTGCAGCTTGCCTTTCAAATTAAATAAATCTTTAAAAAAATTTAGAAAAATAGGACAGCAGTTCATGAGGGACTCCTACATACTGCTCAGCCTAACGCATGGGCGGGGGCCTATCCTGTAGAACTCCTCATCACTGCAGGACCGACAGAGAAGGATATTTCAGTGAGAAGAGTGCTGGGCTAATTCCTGACAGACTGTAGGTTCAGGAAAAGTCATTTCATTTCCTCTGGTGTCAGTTTTCTCATGCACACTTGACTAGGTCAGAAACTTGGCCCTTTCCAGTTTAAACAAACTACACGATAAAGAAAAATAGGGTTATGAGCAACATTCTTAACTCTGTTACACTTGCCTTTCATAATATTTCCAGTTTAAATGATTTGACATTTCCCAATTTATTATGCCCTATAGATAATATATATTATACCCTATATATAACTATATATCCATAAATATAGCATATATATGGTGTGTGTATATATATGTATACATATGTATACATATATACACATAGTGTGTGTATATATGTATACATATATACACATACACACCACATTTATGGGTATGAAAAGCTGTGTGGTTTAGGTACTAACTTGCGGACTTGAACACAGAAGCCTTGAGTCCTGGTTTATTCTACGTACAACTCACTTTCCTCTTTCTGCAATGTGACTTTTTGTAACAAGTACCTCTGAATAACCAAAGATGCTCCTCTCACCCCTGTCACTCATAAAATTCAAAGGTATTAAAAGCCCTGTGGCAGGCCAAGATGGCGGAATAGTGAGGGCGCGCACCGATAGTCCGGGAAAATTTAGTTTAATAAAAGGGGAGTTACGGTAGCCGCAGAAAAAAGAACCAGGAAAAAATTGCACGGGAATCGTGAATCGGAGGACCTACTGGGAGAACAAGGTCGCCCACCGCGCGGAAGCCAAGTCGCGGGACCCAGCCGCAGAAGCCCCAGTGCTCCAAGGGGAGTGCATGCCACACAGACAACAGCGGGGAGACTTGGGACGCTCCACACATCGGCGCTGGAAGGGGAGGTGAGCTCAATAACCCGAGACATTGGTGGGGAAACGGGGGTCAGAATCTAGAGGGGGGCCGGAAAGTGCAGCAAACTCACTACCAGAAAGAAGGAAAAAAAAAAGCTTCAGGGTTTCTCTTCCCCCTAACCTTGCAAAGGTTACAAGGCTGCAAGGCTAGAATTCCCAAGAGACAAAGAGCAGGCCTGTGCTCTGGATTTACATATCAATGGGGGAGAGCTAAGGAACTGAGTCACTACAATTCAGTAGCCTAGGCAACCCAGTGGGAGTCCAGAGGAGCCAAAGACTGGAAGCTAAATACCATCAATTCTGCACAGCCCTGCCCTGCGGTGTTACTTACCCCCTGAATAAATAAAATAAATAAATAAATAAAAAGAGAGAGATTTACCACGCATAACCTGAGGGTGTCACCATTGCACACCCTTAACCTGGAAGAACCAGGCAGAGCTCTCAGGCCGCACCCATCCCAAGCCTCCAAGGCTCCTCCAACAGCAGGCAGTCCACTTAACTCGGACACAGTATAAATAAAAAAAAAAAAAAAAAGAAAAAAAAAAACGCACAGTGACGCAAGAAGAATTAACTATGCCGAGTAACAAACACAGAAATAGAGGGAGCAAGATCAACGATGACACTATGATGCCTCCAAATAAGCAAAACACCCCAAGCCAAGAGTATGAAGATGATGAGATAGAAGAAATGCAACATACGGATTTCAAAAAATTTATGATAAGAACATTTAGAAGTTTTCAAAAGCAAATCCTTGAACTACAGAAATCCTTAATGGACAAGATTGAAAATCTCTCTCGTGAAAACGAAATTTTAAGGAAGAGTCAAAATGAAACTCAGAAACTAGTAGAACAGGAAAGTGTTATAGTGAAGAGAAATCAAAATGAAATGAAGAGCTCAATAGATCAAATGACAAACACATTAGAAAGCCTTAAAAACAGAATGGGTGAAGCAGAAGAGAGAATATCGGACTTAGAAGATAGAGCACAGGAAAACATACAGTCAAACCAAAGAAAAGAAGAGGAAATTAGAAACCTAAAAAATATTGTTGGGAATCTACAGGATACTATCAAAAAAACCAACATTCGAGTTCTAGGAGTTCCTGAAGGCATGGAGAGAGAGAAAGGATTGGAAGGCCTTTTTAGTGAGATACTAGCAGAGAACTTTCCAGGTTTGGAGAAGGACAGAGATATCCTAGTACAGGAAGCTCATAGAACCCCCAATAAACTTGACCAAAAGAGATCCTCACCACGACACGTGGTAATTAAACTTACCACAGTGAAACATAAAGAAAAGATCCTAAAATGTGCAAGAGAGAAACGTCAGATTACTCTCAGAGGATCCCCAATCAGACTCACAGCTGACTTCTCATCAGAAACCCTACAAGCTAGGAGGGAATGGCGAGACATAGCACAGGTGCTAAGAGAGAAAAATTGCCAGCCCAGAATATTATATCCTGCCAAGCTCTCATTTGTGAATGAAGGTGAAATAAAGACCTTTCATAGCAAACAGAAATTGAAAGACTTTGTGGCCACTCGTCCGGCCCTGCAAAAGATACTTAAAGATGTGCTACACTCAGAAACACAGAAACACGGCCATCAGTATGAAAGAAGGGAAAGGAAGAACACCTACCAGTAAAAGAGCATGGGAAGCTCAAAGCATATACTAGAAAATATTTCCGGGAAAATGGCAGGGCAAAGTCACTACGTATCAATAGTCACATTGAACATTAATGGTCTGAATTCTTCAGTTAAAAGACACCGTTTAGCTGACTGGCTCACAGAACACAACCCAACTATTTGTTGCCTACAAGAAACACATCTCTCTAACAAAGAGGCATGCAGACTGAAAGTGAAAGGTTGGAAAAAGATATTCCATGCCAACAGAAACCAAAAAAAAGCAGGTGTAGCCATATTAATATCACACAAAATAAACTTTAATACAAAAACTGTTAAGAGAAACAAAGAGGGACACTATATAATGATTAAGGGTTCAATTCAACAGGAAGATGTAACTATTATAAATGTATATGCACCTAATTACAGGGCACCGGTCTATTTAAAAGATATGTTAAGGGACTTAAAGGGAGATTTAGATTCCAATACAATAGTACTGGGGGACTTCAATACTCCACTCTCAGAAATAGACAGATCATCCGGACAGAAGATCAACAAGGAAACAGCAGATTTAAATGACACTATAGCCCAAATGGATCTAACAGATATATACAGAACTTTCAACCCTACATCTACAGACTTCACATTCTTCTCAGCAGCGCAGGAACCTTCTCTAGGATTGACCACATACTAGGCCATAAAGCAAGTCTCAGCAAATTTAAAAGAATTAGAATCATACCATGCAGCTTCTCAGACCACAGCGGGATGAAGCTGGAAATTAGCAACTCAGGAAACCCCAGAAAGTATGCAAACACATGGAGACTGAACAACATGCTCCTGAATGAACACTGGGTCATTCAAGAAATCAAAAGAGAAATCAAAAACTTTCTGGAAGTAAATGAAGACAACAACACAACATATCAAAACTTATGGGATACAGCAAAAGCAGTATTGAGAGGCAAATTTATAGCAATAGGTGCCTATACCAAGAAATTGGAAAGGTACCAAATAAATGAGCTTTCAGCGCACCTCAAGGACCTAGAAAAACTGCAGCAAACCAAACCCAAATCTAGTAGGAGAAGAGAAATAATTAAAACCAGAGAAGAAATTAATAGGATTGAATCCAAAAAAACATTACAAAAAATCAGCCAAGCGAGAAGCTGGTTTTTTGAAAAAATAAACAAAATTGACACCCCATTGGCCCAACTAACTAAAAAAAGAAGAGAAAAGACCCAAATCAATAAAATCAGAGATGAAAAAGGAAACGTAACAACAGACACCACAGAAATAAAAAGAATCATCAGAAATTACTACAAGGACCTGTACGCCAGCAAACAGGAAAACCTATCAGAAATGGATAGATTCCTGGACACATGCAACCTACCTAAATTGAACCATGAAGACATCGAAAACCTAAATAGACCCATAACTGAAACAGAAATTGAAACAGTAATAAAGGCCCTCCCAACAAAGAAAAGCCCAGGACCAGATGGATTCACCGCTGAATTCTACCAGACATTTAAAGAAGAACTAACCCCATTTCTTCTCAAACTATTCAGAACAATCGAAAAAGAGGGAATCCTCCCAAATTCTTTCTATGAAGCCAGCATCACCTTAATCCCTAAGCCAGAGAAAGATGCAGCACTGAAAGAAAATTACAGACCAATATCCCTGATGAACATAGACGCAAAAATCCTCAATAAAATTCTGGCCAATAGAATACAACAACACATCAGGAAAATCATCCACCCAGACCAAGTGGGATTCATCCCTGGTATGCAGGGATGGTTCAACATTCGCAAATCAATCAATGTGATTCACCACATTAACAGACTGCAGAAGAAAAACCATATGATTATCTCAATTGATGCAGAGAAAGCATTTGATAAAATTCAACACCCTTTCATGATGAAAACTCTAAGCAAATTGGGTATAGAAGGAACATTCCTCAATATAATCAAAGCAATTTATAAAAAACCCACAGCCAGCATCCTATTGAATGGGGAAAAGTTGGAAGCATTTCCACTGAAATCTGGCACCAGGCAGGGATGCCCACTCTCACCACTGCTATTTAACATAGTTCTGGAAGTTTTAGCCAGAGCCATTAGACAAGAAAAAGAAATCAAAGGAATACAAATCAAGAAGGAAGAAGTCAAACTATCCCTCTTTGCAGACGATATGATTCTGTACTTAGAGGATCCAAAGAACTCTACTAAGAGACTATTGGAACTCATAGAGGAGTTTGGCAAAATGGCAGGATATAAAATCAATGCACAAAAATCAACAGCCTTTGTATACACAAGCAATGCCATGACTGAGAAAGAGCTGCTAAGGTCAATCCCATTCACAATAGCTACAAAAACAATCAAATACCTTGGAATAAACTTAACCAAGGACGTTAAAGATCTCTACGATGAAAATTACAAAACCTTAAAGAAAGAAATAGAAGAGGATACCAAAAAATGGAAAAATCTTCCATGCTCATGGATTGGAAGAATCAACATCATCAAAATGTCCATTCTCCCAAAAGCAATTTATAGATTCAATGCAATCCCAATCAAGATACCAAAGACATTCTTCGCAGATCTAGAAAAAATGATGCTGAAATTCATATGGAGGCACAAGAGACCTCGAATAGCTAAAGCAATCTTGTACAACAAAAACAAAGCCGGAGGCATCACAATACCAGACTTCAGGACATACTACAGGGCAGTTGTAATCAAAACAGCATGGTACTGGTACAGAAACAGATGGATAGACCAATGGAACAGAATTGAAACACCAGAAATCAACCCAAACATCTACAGCCAACTTATATTTGATCAAGGATCTAAAACCAATTCCTGGAGCAAGGACAGTCTATTCAATAAATGGTGCTGGGAAAACTGGATTTCCACGTGCAGAATCATGAAGCAAGACCCCTACCTTACACCTTACACAAAAATCCACTCAACGTGGATTAAAGACCTAAATCTTCGTCCTGACACCATTAAGTTATTAGAGAACATTGGAGAAACCCTTCAAGATATTGGCACAGGCAAAGAATTTCTGGAAAAGACCCGGGAGGCACAGGCAGTCAAAGCCAAAATCAACTATTGGGATTGCATCAAATTGAGAAGTTTCTGTACTGCAAAAGAAACAGTCAGGAGAGTGAAGAGACAACCGACAGAATGGGAAAAAATATTTGCAAACTATGCAACAGATAAAGGGTTAATAACCAGAATCTACAAAGAGATCAAGAAACTCCACAAAAACAAAACCAACAACCCACTTAAGAGATGGGCCAAGGACTTCAATAGACATTTTTCAAAAGAGGAAATCCAAATGGCCAACAGGCACATGAAAAAATGTTCAAGGTCACTAGCAATCAGGGAAATGCAAATCAAAACCACAATGAGGTTTCACCTCACCCCGGTTAGAATGGCTCACATACAGAAATCTACCAACAACAGATGCTGGCGAGGATGTGGGGAAAAAGGGACACTAACCCACTGTTGGTGGGAATGCAAACTGGTCAAGCCACTATGGAAATCAGTCTGGAGATTCCTCAGAAACCTGAATATAACCCTACCATTCGACCCAGCCATCCCACTCCTTGGAATTTACCCAAAGGAGTTTAAATTGATAAGCAAAAAAGCGGTCTGCACCCTAATGTTTATTGCAGCACAATTCACAATAGCCAAGACCTGGAACCAACCTAAATGCCCATCAACGGTAGACTGGATAAAGAAATTATGGGATATGTATTCTTTAGAGTACTATACCGCAGTAAGAAACAACGAAATCCAGTCATTTGCAACAAAATGGAGGAATCTGGAACACATCATGCTGAGTGAAATAAGCCAATCCCAAAGGGACAAATACCATATGTTCTCCCTGATCGGTGACAACTGACTCAACACCAAAAAGGAAACCTCCTGAAGTGAAATGGACACTATGAGAAATGGTGACTTGATCAGCATAGCTCTGACTGCTAATGGACAACTTAATACATTATCCCTCTTAGTATTTTTTTTTGTCTGTTCTACTTAATATGACTGGTTTAATTCTGTAATTATCACACAGTTATTCTTAAGTGTTGAAAATTAACTGAAATGTGATCCCTGTTAAACATAAGAGTGGGAATAAGAGAGGGAAGAGATGTATAATTTGGGACATGCTCGTGCTGACTTGCCCCAATTGGTAGAGTTGGAAGCATACCAGGGGATTCCAATTCAATCCCATCAAGGTGGCATGTGCCAATGCCATCTCACTACTCCAAGTGATCAATTTCAGTTCACAATTGATCATAATGAAAGGACTAAGAGTCAAAGGGAGCACATAAACAAGTCTAGTATCTGCTAACACCAACCGATAGAATAAATAAAGGGGAGAGTGATCCAACATGGGAAGTGAGATACTCAGCAGACTCATAGAATGGCAGATGTCCTAAATAGCACTCTGGCCTCAGAATCAGCCCTAAAGGCACTCGGATCTGGCTGAAAAGCCCATGAGAGTATTTCAGGCATGGAAAGCCAAGACACTCTGGCAAAAAGATCTCTGTGAGTGAGATCCCAGTGGAAAGAACAGGTCTTCAAAGAGGGAGGTGCCTTTCTCTGAAGGGAGGAGAGAACCTCCACTTTGACTATGACCATGTCTAAACAAGATAAGAGTCGGAGAACTCAAGGGTCTTCCATAGCCTTGGAAACTCATGACTGGTGCATAGGGAGATTACTGATGCCATAAACAGGAGTGTCAATTGGTAAAGTCAACAACAGGAGTCACTGTGCACTTACTCCTCATGTAGGATCTCGGTCCTTAACGTGCTGTACACTGAGGCTTAATGCTATAACGAGTACTCAAACAGTATATTTCACTTTGTGTTTCTATGGGGGTGCAAACGACTGAAATCTTTACTTAATGTACACTAAACTGATCTTCTGTAAAAAAAAAAAAAAAAAAAAAAGAAAGAAATTTTCAATTCCCAACTTGACTCTCACTGGGATTAAACATGACAATAGGTCTGATCTGATTTCATCATCATTTAAAAAAAATCATCTATTATTTTTCACTTTATGTTTCTGTGTGGGAGCAAACTGTTGAAATCCTTACTTAATGTATACTAAGCTGATCTTCTGTATATTAAGATAATCGAAAATGAATCTTGATGTGAATGGAAGGGGAGAGGGAGTGGGAAAGGGGAGGGTTGTTGGTGGGAGGGACGGTATTGGGGGGGAAGCCATTGTAACCCATGAGTCGTACTTTGGAAATTTATATTCATTAAATAAAAGATAAAAAAAAAAAAAAAAAAAAAAAGCTTTCACGAACAACTTTCTGTGGAACCCAAAAATACCAGTATCTGTCCAGTTGCAGAGTGAAGGTTACCATATTTATAACTATGGTAGGGGCCGGCGCTGTGGCACAGCTGGTTAATGCCCTGGCCTGAAGTGCTGGCATCCCGTATGGATGCTGATTCAAGACCTGGCTGCTCCACTTCTGATCCAGCTCTCTGCTATGACTTGGGAAAGCAGTAGAAGATGGCCCAAGTGCTTGGGCCCCTGTACCCACGTGGGAGAACTGGAAGAAGCTCCTGACTCCTGGCTTCGGATTGGCGCAGCTCCGGCCATTGTGGCTAATTGGGGAGTGAACCATTATATGGAAGACCTCTCTCTCTATCTGCCTCTCCCTGTGTAACTCTTTCAAATAAATAAGTCTTTAAAAAACAAAAAAAGAAAAAAAATCTGTGGTAACCTATATAAGGTCTAATATCCATATTAGAACACCTGTTTCATATCTTCTTCATCCTCAACCAAATTTCAATTAGTTGAGGTTATTCACCTGGCAAAGTGAGTCAAAACTTTATTCCCAAAGTTGTTTGTATTCTTAGTCATCTAATCTTTTTTTGTTAGCTTGAACACTCAATTGTGATGTATATATTTCCTATAATGTCCAAAAAGATTTCTCAAGTATTGTGCCTATTCATTGTGGTAAATGGTATGGGACTCACCTTAACTTTGGAAGGGATATCATAACATACATGATATCACTGAACTTCCAGAAACTTCACTGAAGTAATGAGTACCTGAATATTTGTGGTCCAGCCTTCATCCTGTAGTCTTATTGTATGTCTTAGCAGGTACTCATATCATGTCTTACATGTAAAGGTGTCTGAGTCATTACTTCTTACTAGTTAACAGCCCCAATTAGCAAAATTTGTCAGTGTAGTCAAGCAGTGTGGTATTTTGTGGAATAGCAAGAGGATCACAATTTCTGTGAATTTTATTAGTACAGAATGAAGGCAAATTGATGTAACTCCAAAGTAACATGGTGAAAGTGTACCACTGACCCTTCCAGATAAAATCCCCAGTGGTCCTTGAAAAGTGTAGGCAGAAAAAGGAATTAGGTCAATAGCTGCAAGCCAACTTCCAGGGACCTGTGTTGATTTATTTCACTAAAGATTGTGTATCTGGGGCAGCAACTGAGTTATCCCTTGATTATATTTATAATCATCCACATTTAAAAAGTCCATCTGACTTCTTCTGCCCAGGCCAAATTGTTAAGTTAAACAGCAGTATATTAGATATCACCATTCCTGCTTCTTTCACATCTTTTTTTGTGATCTTAGCATCTGAATTATCCCAGGCTTCTGTGTTATTTCTAATTCACAATCTTAGAATACAGTAGAAGTCTTAGAGAACTAAACTTATCCCTCCTACCATAACGGTCCTTAACACATGGATCAGTGAGTTGGTGACGAGATTTCTTCCAATTGTTAACATACCCACTCCAATTATATAGTTAGGAACTGAGAAAACAACCAGAGTTATTCATGATCAACAGGATCCACCAGAATCCATCTGTCACCTGTCAACCATAATCTCCACTTAGTCCACACAGGTCTTTGGGTCATTAGAAATTGTTATCAATGAAAAGCTAGTGTCTATTAATCCTGTGAAGTACTGGGAACTTCCTTTTCCCCAGTGTACACTGGTCACTCTAGTAAATGTCATTCTAGTAAATGCTTGCAGGCACATTTGGGGAAGGGTTGGAGGACTAGGTACATTGTATACTGCTGGCAATCAAAAATCTCTCAGTCTATGAATAGACATATGTCTGGAAATGGGGTGAGTGGCTGTGACTTTACACAATGGAGACTCCAATCATGGTTTTGGCTACCACACATAGGGTTTTCCCCTCCACATTAAGCAACACTGCAGAAAGCTTCCCATCTATTTCTTTCCTTAGGTACCATGATCAAGTAATCATTGCCAAGGTTCTCAGTGGATGAAATCATGTCAACTGCCTGTAGATCCCTGCTTCTTTGTATGGACACCATGTCTTTGGTGGTTCAGTACTGCTATCTGGCCTCTGATACTCTTGGATCCAATTGCAATCCCTCAAATCAGGAAGACCATCTCAAGCATGGCATTTCCTATAATCATGCCTGGTCTGCAAAGAAGAGCTTTTAAGAATGTATGGGGCCGGCACCGTGGCTCACTTGGTTAATCCTTCGCCTGCAGTACCCATACGGGAGCCAGTCCTAGTCCTGGCTGCTCCTCTTACAGTCCAGCACCTGCATGGGAGACTAGGAAGAAGCACCTGGCTCCTGGCTTTGGATTGGTGCAGTGCCAGCTATAGCAGCCATTTGGGGGGTGAACCAATGGAAGGAAGACCTTTGAAAAAAAAGAGAAGAAGAAAAAAAAAAGAATGTAGATACTACGCAACTAATGTATTTCTCATTAATTTAATGAAGAAAGAATCTTCTGGATCTTCTTGTGTAATACAGTTTGGGAGAGAGTTGCATAGTTCACACAAGATAAATCAAGTCCCACATTCCTATCTACTTGAGCTATTGGGTCCTCTTCTACACATTATATCACAGCAGTAAAAGCAAGGCATCTAACTTTTAATGATGATAGGCCACTAACAGCCCAAACTTTAGTCAATTTACCAAGTGAGGTGTTAGAGACATCTTCCAGCTTATATGAGCTAATATAAAACCTGAAATGGATGTGCTAGTAGTTGATCTTACATCAGCAAGTTCTCCCTGGTCCAATATTGTTAAAATCTACTCTATGCTCCACATTTCTGCTGATATATATTAACACTGTCTTGCAATTCTTTTGACGTGTAACCCATTTAATCATGGGTTAGTGGAAACTTGACATGACGGAAATTTCCCATGCCTTGTGCTGCAGATGTTGTGGAAATTTTAGAGAACAGAGCTATCATACATAATGTTTATGAATGAGTATACAACTCTATCCCTTTTTCAAAACTCATAGAAATGTACACAAATTTTCATGAATAAATGTAACTATTTATGTAAGGTATATCTCAATAAATCTGACCAAATAAAATAAGGTGAAGCAAAAAAAAAAAAAAAAAAAAAAAAAAAGCCCTGTGGCAGAAATTAGGGAAATGGATCTCATTTTTCACTTTCCTCACTGCCAGCTTTCTAATAATTAACCACTGATTGCAGAGTATTTTAAAAATATGCCTTGCAGAGATGTTCATTTAAAATATGCCATTATGACATACAAAAGAAAACACAGCCTAAAGCATTCATGCCTGGTACCACAAAACAGTTATCAAGGCTCTTGACAGCAAAACATAACAATACACTGTTTCATATCTTTCTTGTAAGTTTTACTCTATGCTACAATCACTTACAGATTTCTGTGGCCAAAATACAAGCCTAAAAATATAAAGGTTCTTTCCCAAAATGTTCAGCAGGAAACAATCATTGTGCCACCAGTGTCTCATTCTCTGCCCTCAAATTTTATGGTGGAAAAGTAGGAAAAAGTATAAAATAATCTGAGTCCATTTGGCACAGTTTAGTGAGGGCTTGCTGCTTTGTGCATGTTCAGTGAATGTGGTGATAAGGCTGTAGGATGTCTCACTGAACATTCTAGAGATAGTGCTGAGCACATGTTGGCAGCACCTCCCCAAGAAACCTCACCACCACACGCTAGAGAAGGAATGCTTTGATCGACATCTGTCGAAGTCAGTGGTACTCATTCTGTTTGGTACTGATGGTACCTCTCAATTCAGTTATGTGCTCCCTACAAAAATATAAAAAAAAGACAAAATATAGATGAAGTATCGGAGAAGTAAGATGAGCTTATCTTCCAAAATAATTTTTGGAGAGCACATAGAGCATTGGTGAGGATCCAAATAACATGCACACATCTTTTTGGATACTTAATCTTACTTCCCTCTTGATCATTCAGTTTTTGGCTTGAAAAGAAGTAGCAAGGCTAAAGGAAATGAAGAATTGGAAGTGGGGTGCCAGAGAAGAATATTAAGCAAACACTAGGGCTCTTTCAGATCACATGTTGCCTAGGGGAGATTGGTGTGTGCAGAGGCTGATTCCCTGAGAACCTAACACAATTCAAGCACCAGGGTCCCTCACTTGTTTGGCCAAGTTAAAGTATTGAAAATTGTCATCATTTGAGACGATTGTGCCTTGCAACATGGATTTCCCCGTCTGTCACACTCTTCCGGTGGCAATGGCATGCCTGTGGGTGTTTTCTGCATCAGCACAAGCTGCCACGGGTATATCCAAACAAGTCTAGCAGGAAAACTCTGGGTGATTGCCAGTCATTTCCACACATGGTTGAGTTACAGTTGTGGAGGCCTGGAATACCATGACGCCTTAGTGGGCTGATGTTTCAAACCTCCAGACAGACAACAAGGTGCAAGGCTGGATGCTGAGCTGTGATAGGAATGTGTTCAGCGCGCCAGGCCCTGGAACTCGGTGGAAGAGGGGTGGAGAAACAGGGTTTTGAATGTTTGCAGTCAGAAGCCAGTCAGTGGGATTTTCTTTCAAGTCTGACAGTGTACACAGGAAATGAACGCAATAAGATTCCCCAAATTTTGCAACAATCCTAAAAATTTTCATGTCACAACTAACAATGAGCTGGGAAGCTGAAAGAACTATTTCAGACTGACAGTGATTTAAAAAAAAAAAAAAACACATGATTTTTGAGCGCTGTGCCTGGGGAAAGATTTAGTTATGTTTTTGGTTTCTTTCTAGAAATAATCTTAGGTAGTCCTTTGTAAAGAAGTCATCAAGACTTGTAAACAAGAGAGATTATAGGGAAAAACTATTATGAATTATATATCACAAGTAATTGAAACAATATAAGGCTTTATCTTTCTGAATTTTGTGTTCCCTCTAGTGGGTGATGTGATCTCATTTGTAATGTGATGCGATTTCCTTTCTCTTCTGAATTCAGTATTCATTTAAAAAAACTAATCCTGAATTTATTTTGTGATCTTTTTTTGTTTTTTTTTGAGTGACATGTTCCCTTCAAACTGTATAAGCTGTAGGGCCCACCAAACCTGGAGTTGCTTCTATGATAAAGCAATTGAACTTGCTCTGTAGGCTAAAAAATATAACCGTCTCTCCAAATGTCTATTTTTCCTCCCCAGGAAACCATTTTTTAAAAAAGTGTCCATTTGATGAACTGGGAGCTGCTTGCTACCCAGATGTAAGAGCAGTCCTGTGCAGGCACCAGCAGCCTCCCCTTGAATGCTGATGGCAGGGTGGGATGGCGCCCCGAGTGTTGCTATGGTAGTGCCTACGGAGCCACAGAACAGCAGATAAACCAGCATTGCCTATTTGAAAGCAAAGCAAAGCGCACACAGCGGCCAGCCCTGAATCAAACCTGCTGTACCGGCACCCAGAGGGCAATTACTAGAAAAAATGCCATCTCCTTGCAAATCTTAATCTGCCTCTGTAATTTTCTTGGCATAAACACTCCCTTCGAAATAATTGTGCCCATTTTATTGTTATTACACTCACATTTTCTTCTTAAAGTCAAAACAGAAAACAATATGACCTGAGTTAAGCAGATATTAAATGCAAATTTGCTTCCTAACATTATTAGAACTTCCCCAGCAGGCTGACAAAGCTGCTCGCACACCGTATAAAGCACAGAGCCCTTACAGGCCGTGCTATTTCATTTAGTAATGGGGACGGCAGGCGACTGGAGGCAAACATTTGGTTTCTTCTCAAGTTCCAGGAGGGCAGAGGCTGGGTTTTCCTTCTTAAAATTTTATTTTCAATAACTGCTGTGGTTTGGCACACAGTAGAAGCCACAGGAGTATTTGTTGAATGAATAAATATGCATCACATTAGGCTTTATGTATTTTTTCCTCCACAAAGTTAGCAAACATTTACTGATAGAATTTCAAATAGAGTTGGATAAATGCATACCAATGCAATTTTAATGTTCTTCCTTAATATTCTAAATCTTGACTGTAATTTTCAGGAAATTACCATGTTGTTTTATCACTGGTCAACTTAGATTTTTTTCTCTTTTATTTTTTACATTTTTTGAACAAAAACCACCCCTAAGTCACCATGGGGTTAGAATGACTACCCTTGAATTGCATAGTGGTTTCTCTGTTAGAAATATTTTTTATGAAGACTCTCTTACACTCCCTCCCCTTACAAAGCCCAGACATTCATAAGGAAATCTACAACTATTTTTGCACTTGTTCATTTGTATTCTGTCTGCTACACTAGGCTTTAATATATTTACGGGCTTTGTATACCCATTGAGTGTCCACACTCAATAAATGCTTGATAAAGGAAGAAATAGCACAGGTTCTGTCCATATAGAGTGAAATAATAGGTAAAGAAATACATTTTGGGAGGTAAAGACAATTTTCTGACTAGTACAATTTTATTTCCTGCTATTGTAGAAACATGGACCTAGGCAATCTGAATATACTCCTAAACTATATTTCCTACATCAGTAAGAAAATAGAAGCAATCTTTCTGTTTCATCATTTTTCTTATCTTTCATGCTTCCATTTCCAGGAAAACTGTCCCTCTTTGTTTTCTAGATCCTTTCCCACCCGATCACCCATCCCAAACAAGGACATAAATCATCTGAATGGACAGTCTGGACACTTACAGACAAATATTCACATGTCCCAAAGTTCTTTCTCTTTGGGAAAGCACGTCTTAAAAAAGCAAAGTAACACTTTTAAGATTTTCAAATACATAAGGAGTGATTTTTAAAAAACAAAAAAAAGTGTTAATATAGAGTTTATAAAAAGAGTTTATAAAAGAGTTTATAAAAACTACATCCAATGTTTCAACTTCATGATTATCTTGACCTGTAGTAAAGTCACATTTTTTGTGGTCTAATCCTCCAATATTTTCCCAAAGGAAAGTATTTTCCTTTTTCAGTGGACTTTTGCTTTTGGGTTTGAAGAGCAGAGTAGGGGAGTGAATTCCAGGGTACAGCTGTTGCTGCCCACAAGGCACTAAAATTCATTGGGTGGAAGAGAGGGAATGTGAGTAGAAAATTGATTGCTATCGATGCTGCCACCTATGCCCCTAGCATGAAAGGCATTCTGCTAAATTCTACAGGGTAGGACAGTGGCAGGGATCACTTGAATGTAATTCAGAGAGTTCCTTTAGACTCCCATGTACACATTAAAAAATCTCACAGGTAAACAATCTCAACCTATTCTTGTCCACTTTGTATCATGGGACTTAACAGGCAAGTAAAATCTACAAAGAAGTTCAATAAATGTATTTAGCTTCTCAAGTATAATATGAGGTACTTCAGAAAGCTTATTGAAAATGCATATTATGAAAAACTATGCATAGACTCCAATTTTTGCACCAAAATAAACTTATCTTTTAATTCCATTTTTCTGCAAACATGTTGATGTTCCTGAGATTCTTAGCATAACTCTTTTAATATGTATTTAACTCAAACTACCGAGGAAGGCTGCCAAAACTCAAAAAGGTTAGAGATATCATCAAAATAGTCTCTTGCTTTAAGGATGGAAACCCGATTTGCAAAAATATCAAGGCTTTAGCTAGCTTGCCAGAATGCAGTGTTAGAAAATAGAATTGATTATATTTTATCTATAAATGCTCCTCAACATTTTTGAGACTGAAAAATATCAGTATATCAATTTTTCCAAAAATTATCCCTTCATGAGTCATTGGGATGGGGCCAAGGATGAGAAATCAGACAGAAATTAAACAAAGTGTACCAGGCTATCTTTCCATTTATAAAAAATTACCATGCTGACATTAAATATTTATTTTGGATTAGGCCCTCATCTTTTCCTCTGATTTAACTAACTTCTGTTTTGTAACAATGATGTGTTGCTAGAACCCACTTTTTTTTTTTTTTTTTTTTGAGAAGTAGAGTTGCAGACAGTGAGAGGGAGAGACAGAAGAGAGAAAGGTCTTCCATCCACTGGTTCACTCCCCAAATGGCCACAATGGCTGGAGCTGTGCTGATCCAAGCCAAGAGCTTCCTCTGGTCTCCTACATGGGTGCAGGGGCCCAAGGACTTGAGCTATCCTCTACTGCTTTCCAAGGCCATAGCAGAGAGCTGGATAGGAAGAGGAGCAGCTGGGACTAGAACTGGCACCCACATGGAATGCTGGTGCTGCAGGCAGTGGATTAACCTAAAATGCCACAGTCTAGACCCTAGAACTCTCTTTCAAGTGAGGGAATTGAGGCTGAGAGAGGTAAAGTCTCTTGGCCAGGATCACTGAACTGTTGAGTAGCAGACTTGGGAAAGATGTTAGCTCAGTCTGCAAAGCCCCTAAAACCTATATTCCAACATACTATAAGAACTAGACTTGTGAGAACATAATCACTGCCTCCAAAAACCAAGAATCTCCTTGAACAAGAAGATACATACACATGAACCCAGAAGGCAATGCATGCAAAACAAATGCCAAAATGTGTGGAATGGAAAGTAACAGAAAATGAGGCTGTGGCACAGTGGGTATACTGTTGCCTGCAGCGCCAGCATTCTGTATCGGCACCAATTTGAGTCCCGCTGCTCCACTTCCGATCCAGCTCTCTGCTATGGCCTGGGAAACCAATGGAGAGATGGACCAAGTGCTTGTGCCCCTGCACCCATGTGGGAGATCCAGAAGAAGCTCTTGGCTCCTGGCTCCTGGCTTTGAATTGGTCCAACTGCAGCCATTTGGGGAGTGAACCAGCAGATAGAAGAAGTCTCTTTCTCCCTCTGTAACTCTGCCTTTCAAATAAGTAAATCAATCTTTAAAAAAACTATCAGGAATGGAAAGGGGCAGTGACTGCTTACATAGAAGTGGAAGACGGCTACACTGGTGACCCCCAAAGCGGCACCTCCCAGTGTTCGTATCCTGGTGTAGTCACCTCACACACAGACAGTGGATTAGCCCTTCCCTCTAAAGTTTCAGCAAATGGAACGTAACAAGTGTGATGCAATCAGAGGTTTGAGGGCTGTCCTCTTGGAAAATGCTCTCTTGGCCGGCGCCGT